>NC_045970.1:40165723-40398373 GCF_010909765.2 Amblyraja radiata | reverse complement strand
TGATTAAAAATTCGATACAAACCATTTGAGTCGGGATAAAGCGGTATCGAGCGTATTGAGCTAGTCTGGGGATTGGGAAATTCTAAACCCCTTCGCTTGGTTAATTGTAATTCCTCATTCGGTGATAAAACGGTCTGATCCGGCCTCCCCAGACCCACTCAATGGACACCGGCCGAGCTCTGATTGTGAGCCGGCCTGCCGGAGAAATTATGGGCATTTACAGACTATTTTCGCACAAATTCGCGCCAGGGACCCACCGGAATCTATATACACGCGTGTGTATATATATATATATTGTTGAAAGTCAGTGCCTATTCTGTGACATGTTAAAGGGAAAGAGGCCGCGGGATATCCCGCAGCGCTGGGCAAATTAGCGCCCGAGTTTGCGGGCAGCGAATGTCGTGGTTTTAACTAACGGGATAAACCAGGCGCAAAGGCCAGCAGAGTTGGGGGAGTCTGTAGTTTGTCGGCAGAGGCCCGGCTGTCGGTTATGAGCCGATTTACTCGTCAGACTGAGGGGCTCAGTGTGATCAGCAGGCCCAATAATGAACGAACATTCAGCTGGTGGAAGAAGGAATGCGTTTTACTCGCCCGGTTTCGTTACCGCTTTAATGCTCGATTCGCGGGAGAATTTAAGATTTATCTCCAACCTTCTCTCTCCATTCGAACGAAATTTATATGAATTAGATTTGTGGAACGAGCTGCCAGAGGAAATAGTTGAGGCATGCAGGACTTCGGACAGGTACATGGATAGGAAAGAATGCGAGGGATGTGGGCCAAACGCAGGCAGGTGAGAGTAGCTTCGATGGGACATCTTGGTCTGCATGGGGGAGTTAGGGCCGAAGGGCCTGTTTCCCTGCTGTGCTATTCTATGACTGAATTGCTGCCCTCGCCTCTTGCACCCGGAGGAAGCCCTTGTATCTAAACACCTCTCCCGCCTCGCCAGCCGGCGAAAGTTAAGGGGGCACGGGATCCAAACACGGACCCCCCCCCCCCCCACCACCCACATCCCTCCCGCCGCCCACCCGCCTCTTCCGGCCGCAGCCGCCGCCGCAGCCCCATCGTCAATGGGATAGTAGCTCAGAACGGAGGCAATGGGTTGCCCGCATGTGATTAAACCTGCATCTACTTCCAAGCAACCCTTCAAACTTTGTCACGTTATACGACCATCTCCCCTCAGCCACCCGGGGCTAAACCGGGCCTTCCTAGGCCAAGGGTTCCAGGTCTTCACATCTCTCGCACCCTTCCCTGAGTTAATCAGTGAAAGCAAATCGGAATGAACCCTCCCTCGTAGAAACCAGGAACTGCGGACGCTGGTTTACAAACGAGGACATTAAAAGCTGGAGTAACTCAGCGGGTCAGGCAGGCATCATCTCTGGAGAACATGGGTAGGTGAGGTCTCGGGTCAGTATGAAGAAGTAAGTATAAGACTTCAGTATTTTCGAAGGAACTTAAGAAGAACCAGTACTTCAGCCTGAAGAAAGGTCCAGGCCAGAAACGTCACCCATTCCACAGATGCTGCCCGAATCACTGTTATTCCAGCATTCTGTCCACTTCCGTATCCCTCTCCATCATTCCTGATATCAAACCCTTCTGCACTCCGGAAAAGGGATGGGGTTCTCTGTAACGTCGGCGGCTGAGGGGAGACCTGATATAACTATATATCATTACGAGAGGCATAGATAAGGTAGACAGTCAGAACCTTTTCCCCCAGGATGGAAATGTCGAGGATTAGAGGGCGTGTCTTTAAAGTGAGAGCGGCGAAGTTTAAAGGGGGTGCGCGGGGCAAGTTTTGTTTACACAAGGGGTGGTGAGTGCCTGGAACATGCTGCCAGGTGTGGTGGTGGATGCAGATACCAGGCTTGGAGGCCTGGGACAGGCTGGTTTGACAAACCAAAATGCAACAGCTCACACATGTCGGAGTTAAATTCAATGTATCATTCATGCAGCCCGCCTCGCGGTCCGATCCAGATCCTGTCGGTATATTTCGGTATCCGGTCTCATTGCCCACTCTCCCGCCAACTATCGCGTCATCTGCATATTTGCCAACTGAGTTAAAAACAATGTCCATGTCAAAAGGAAATCACAGATACTCAATGGGAGAGTGACGTGGTCACTTATAGCTCGCTGCGTTCGACTGGGGTCATGCCTGACCCTCCAGCACTTTGTGTTTTGCTCAAGATTCCAGCATCTGCAGTTCCTGGCCGAATGGCATCCGCCTGGTTCTATTTCTTATTTTAGTTACATTTAGAGATGCACGGGCCAAAACCAGGCAGGTGGGACTAGTGTAGTTTGGACATATTGGTCCGAGTGGGCAACTTGGGCCGAAGGGCTTGCTTCCACGCTGCCTGACTCTAGGGACCTATGCAGTATGGAAACAGGCCCACACCGACCATCGTGTCCACACCGACCATCAATCACCCTTCACACTAGATCTGTGTTACCCAGCTTTCTCTTCCACACCCTACATACTAGGGGCAATTCATTGCGGTCAATTAACCTACAAACCCACACGTCTTTAGGGTGTGGAAGGAAACTGGAGCACCCGGAGGAAACCCACGTGAACACAGAGAGAGCGTACAAACTCCACACAGGCAGCACCCGAGGTCAGGATCGAGCCCGGGTCTCCGGCACTCTGGCTAAGGGTGTATTAATAGCCTCTGGATATGGACTGTTGTCGGTAGAAACTCCTCCGTCTACACAATTAAACCCTTTCATGAATTTGAAACAATCTACCCACTCACCCTTGCGGGAAGTTGAGCCTCAAACACCCCAGTCTGATCATTACAGCCCACCCACAGCCAACTGCCAGAGTTTAATCTCCATTTATGATTCTTCATCCCACCTTCCCAACCGATCTAGACCCTGTCGGTACATTTCGATATCCTTCCTCGTTGCCCACTCTATCACCAATGTTGCTGCCATCTGCAAATGGTTCCAACCGGGTTAAAAACAATGTCCATGTTAAACAAATCCAACGATATCCCGTGGGAGGTTGAATGTGAGCACAGATATCCTTACGTTGATCTTTTCCGTAAATGGAAAAATATACAAAGATCACGCCGTGGTTACTATCCACCCAGTGTTGTAATGAATGGTGTAGGAAGCAACTGCAAATGCTGGTTGAAACTGAAAGCACCACGACTGGCAGCATCAACAGCACAACAGGCTGATAAAGAACAACTACTAAAGGCGGAGAAAAAGAGGGATCTAAGGATAAACACAAAGTGCTGGAGTAACTCAGCGGGTCAGACAGCATGTTTGAGAAAATAAATAGTTGACGTTTCGGGTCGAGACCCTTCTTCAGAATGAGAGTCAGGGGAAAGGGAAACGAGAGATATAGACGGTGTTTTTCGAGAGATACAGAACAGGATATATAGTTTCCCTCTCCCCTGACTCTCAGTCTGAAGAAGGGTCCTGGCACGAAACGTCACCTGTTCCTTCTCTCCAGAGATGCTGCATGTCTCGCTGAGTTACTCCAGCTTTTTGTGTCCACCTTCGGTTTAAACCAGCATCTGCAGTTCCTTCCTAGGCAAGAGAGGAAACTAGTTCAGCTGACCGCAGGAAAATGAATTTTGCAGATCCGACAGGCATTTGAATGTAATGATATTATGGTGGTTCTTTTCTCATGTGTCGGTAAGTTTAGGCGGCACGGTGGCGCAGCGGTAGGGTTGCACAGCGCCAGAGACCCAGGTTCGATCCTGACTACACGTGCTGTCCGTACGGAGTTTGTACGTTTTTCCCGTGACCGCGTGGGTTTTCTCCAGGTGCTCCGGTTTCACCCCACACTCCAAAGACGTACAGGTCTGTAGGTTAATTGGCTTCTGTAAATCCCCCCTGGTGTCTAAGGTAGTGCTGGTGTACGAGGTGATCGCTGGTCGGCGCAGACTCACGTGGGACGAAGGGCCTGTTTCCGCGCTGTATCTCTAAAATCTAAAATCGAAAGTGTAGTGTAGATAAGTCAGGGAACCCTTACATTATTGGTAACTGCATTCATCTAAGGACACTGTGCGGGTCAATTAATTAATCACTGAAAGTAATTGATAGTGTGACGACGTTCTTTGTGCCTGCTGCTTCACACTTACACCCCCGGCATCTTTGACCCGAAACGTCGCCTATTGCTTTTCTCCAGAGATGCTGCCCACCCCGCGGAGTTACTCGAGCATTGTGTGTCTATCTTCGGTATAAATCAGTAACTGCAGTTCCTTCCTACACAATCACAATCAGTGTCTCTCGGTTACACACCTTCTTGGCTTTGATACGATTATGATTTTTAAAAGGCATTTGTTCAGATATATGGATAGGAAGGGTTTAGAAGGATATGAGGCAAATGCAGGCAAATGGAATGTGCCCCGCATGCGAACGCGCTCAGCATAGACAAGGTGGGCCGAAGAGCCTGTATCTGTGCTTTAATGACTATATATTGGGAAAAAAATCAAGCTTTGAATTGAATCCATTAACGGTGAAGCATGTTTTGCAAATGTAGTTGCTTTGTGTAAAATGTAAACAAACATGGTGTGATGGAGTCATGCAACATGGAACCAGGCCCTTCGCCCCAACTTGCAAAATGTTCCCGATGTTGGGGGCGGCCAGAACCAGGGGTCACAGTTTAATAATAAGGGGTAGGACATTCAGGACTGAGATGAGGAAAAGCCTCTTCACCCAGAGAGTTGTGAATCAGTGGAATTCTCTGCCACAGAAGGCAGTGGAGGCAAATTCACTGGATGTTTTCAAGAGAGAGTTAGATTTAACTGTTGGGGCTAAAGAAATTAAGGGATTATGGGGGGAAAGCAGGAACGGGGGTACTGATTTTAGACGTTCAGCCGTGATCATATTGAATGCCGGTGCTGGCTCGAACGGCCAAATGGCCTATTCCTGCACCTATTTCTTTATGTTTCTATGTTTCTATGTCCATGCAGACCAAGGTGCCCCATCTACACTAGTCCCATTTGTCCATATTTGGCCCATATCCCTCGAAACCTTTCCTATCCATGCGCTGTTGTCGCAAGTAAGAATGTCATTGTTCTTTTTCGGACACATGACAATGTGTCCCTTGAATCTTGACTTGAATCTGTCCAGCTGTCTTTTAAAATGTCATTACTGTACCTGCCTCAACTACCTCCTCTGGCAGCTCGTTCCATATACCCACCTTGTGTGGAAAAAAACTTGTCCCTTAAGTTCCTATTAAATCTGTCCCCTCTCACCTTGGAGCTCTGTCCTCTGGGGGTTGATTCCCCTACCCTGGGGAAAAGACTTGATATTTTGAAAAGTAACTAAAAACATATCTAATTTTAGGAGGAGTATGGCTTAACCAATGTCCTTCCAATTAATCGGCAGAGAGCAGCTATTCAGCGGCCCCACGGCGGCATGGTGCTGGACTGAAGCACCAAGCCCATGGCTGCCGTACCAAAGTGCCCCTGCCTCTGTGTGTGAGCCCCTCCTTCCTCTCAGCTCCCTGGCCCCACCTCCCCTTTGCCGTCTCCGTGCGAAAGGCGCTGAAATCCAAGCAAGGTCCGCGACAGGTTCCACTCGCGAGGAATGTTCCAGAAGGCCGTCGAACAGGTGGCCGTCACCCTCGGACCCGGCGAACTGAGATTCCTGTCGTCGGCTCGGAAGGTCTCTCTGAAGGCCGGGGGTGGGGCGGGAAGGGGGGGGGGGGGGGGGGGGGGGGGGGGAAACACTGCTGCAATAAAGTCGGGAGCGGCCAGGAAGCATTGCAACCATATCCACCAACAGTGTACCTTTCCCCACATTGCTGCCACCAATGCTTAACGCTGGGACTGTGGGTTTCAAAGGGCTTTACTCGGAACTTGAAGAAGACATCACCATCATTAATTATGGTTTATTATGGTCATGTGTACCAAGATAGGGTGAAAAAACTTTATTTCATTTTGTGTCCTAGACTTTGTATCCAGTCTAGTTTCATTTGGAGACACCGCAAGGAAACAGGCCCTTCGGCCCAACTTGCCCATGCCGACCAAGATGCCCCATCTAAGCAAGTCACACCTGCCTGTATCCCAATAAATACTTCCTCTCAATGCACGCGTTCAACTGTCTTTTAAACGCTGTTATTGTAAATAAACCATTGAAATGGGTTCTCCTTGTATGGGAATACTAGGATGTTTTAGCAAAAACATGCCTTAATAAATTCCTAATGTGTAAGTCCAGAACAAGGGGTCACGGTTTAAGGATAAGGGGGAAATCTTTTAGGACCGAGATGAGAAAAACATTTTTTCACACAGAGAGTGGTGAATCTCTGGAATTGTCTGCCACAGAAGGTAGTTGAGGCCAGTTCATTGGTTATATTTAAGAGGGACTTAGATGTGGCCCTTGTGGCTAAAGGGATCAGGGGGTATGGAGAGAAGGCAGGTACAGGATACTGAGTTGGATGATCAGCCATGATCATATTGAATGGCGGTGCAGGCTCAAAGGGCCGAATGGCCTACTCATGCACCTATTTTCTATTCTATGTTAGTATTAGTTTAGAGCAGGGAAACAGGTCCATCTTTACCATGTTGACCATCGATCATCCGTTTACAATAGTTCTAGTAATCTCACTTTCTCACCCACGCCCAACACTGGGGGCAAATGACAGAGGGACAATTATTTAATCTACAAACCCACATGTCTTTGGGATGTGGGCGAAATAGGTGCACCTGGAGCAAATCCACTAGGAGAATGTGCACACACACCAAGATCAGGTTTGGCAGCTCGTTCCATATACCCACCACCCTTTGTGTAAAACAAAACTGCGTGTTCCTATTTAATCTTTTTCCCCCTCGCCTTAAAGCTACGTTCTCTGGTTTTTGATTCCCCTACTCTGGTAAAAGTCTTCGTGTATTCACCATATCTATTCCTCTCATGATTTTATACACCTCTATGAGATCACCCCTCGGCCACCTGCGCTCGAAAGGAATAAAGTCCTACCTAGCCTGCCCAACCTCTCCCAAGAGCTCAGGCTCTCGAATCGTGGCAACATCCTCGTTAATCTTCTCTGAACCCTTTCCAACATCTTTCTACAACATCTTTCCTGTAACAGGGTGACCAAAACTGGACAAAACACTCTAAATGTGACCCCGACCAATGCCTTGTACAACTGTAGCATGACCTCCCTACGTCTATACTAAATATTCTGACCCACAACCTTCACCATCCTTCCTGTTGCGGTTAGGGGAGACATGTTTGGGATGAATAACCTTTCCAGCCTCTAATGATCCGGTCTGTCTTGTTCCGTCTCCCTGTTTCATCCTTTTTATGGTTCCACCCTTCAAGAGTCAAACGTGTCGTCAAATGCGCCGGCAACGGAACAACGAAACTCAACTTACTGCAGCTTTGCGGGCATGTAAACGCAATAACACACAGATAAATACATATACACTAATCTATAATAGGAGGACATAGCTTCAAAGTGAGAGAGACAAAGATTAATGCCTGGAATGCACTGCCGGGCAGATACAATAGTGGCGTTTAAGAGGCTTTTGGATAGGCACATGGACATGCAGTGAATGGAGGGATATGGACCACGTGAAGGCAGGGGAGGTTAATTTCGCTTGGCATCATGTTTGGCACATACATTGTGGGCTGAAGGGTCTGTTCCTGTGCAGTTCTGTTTTATTCTAACACGATAAATTAATAATCAGTAATACCAGGTAAATAGACCGTAATAGTGCAAACTATAGTGCAACCAAAACAAAATCCATAGCGAATCCTAATTACTGAGGACGGTTATGGTCAGCGTTACAATATTATCATGTTTCTATTTTTTTAACCATCATTCTTTCTCATGTTTTCTCTTTCTCAATTCAATTTTCAATTTCAATTTAAAAACTTTATTGGCATGATAAAAAAAACATTGTTATATTACCAAAGTATAAAACATGACATACATATTTGAAATGCATAAGTATAAATACAAGTATACAGTGCATGGATAGATATGTCCCTGTACATAAACTTGCAATAGGCCGATAGCCCTTTATTGATTGCTACACGTTCTTGTAGCTGTAAGCAGTACAACACAATAGCAAGTTTAGCAATTCAATATTAATTTCTTAGTGTTAGTTAATGTCGATTAGTGTGTGCGTACATATGTGCATGTTGGTCATTCACCGTCTCTCAGGTTATGGCATGCTGTTACGTATTGTGCACCAAGATGTGCCGTATTTCCTTCGCCAAGGATTATTCTTAGGTTTGATGTATCATCTAGTTCTTTAAAATCAGGGGTTGCCACACTGAGTTTGTCAAAGTATGCTTTCCTTGTTTTGTCAAATTTATTGCACCTCTGTTTCAACCTCATCTGTCAAACAGTGGCCGCATATTCTGTTTTCTCTTGGTTGCCAGAATCTCTTCTGTCTTCCTTTTTCAACTGCCAAATAGTGGTCACTTAACCTGTATTTGGTGAGGGTCTGTCTCTGCTTTATGTCTCTAACAGTTGAGAGATAGTCTGCCAATTTATAGTCTCTTTTTAAGGAACGGTAACATTCTAATCTGCTTTGGCTTTTGGTTTCTTTATCCCAATGTTCCAAGTACGTTTCTTTACATTGTTTGATAATTTGGTTCACTCTAATTGGTGATTGGGGGCCAGTATTGATCTGGGGCCGGTCAGGGTTTAACTGGATAGGGTTTAACTGAATAGGGGTAGTTAGTCTCAGTACCAACTAACACAGGGAACTCTTGTCTGGGTTCCCCTCTTGTGTTTGAAGGGCTTTAAACTGGAGGGTATCTGGGGGGCTAGGTTTAAGGTGATTCCAAAAATTTAGTGCTCTTTTCTGGATATTTATTATCAGTGGGTATCTGCCTAGTTCCGCCCTACATGCGTTTGTTGGTGTTTTCCTTTGGATACGGAGGGTGTTCCGACAAAATTCCGCATGCAGGGCCTCCGTTGTATGTTTTTCCCATTTACTATAACTATGGTGACTGAGCGGACCCCATACTTCACTACCATAAAGCGCAATAGGCTGGATTACACTGTCAAATATTTTAAGCCAGATTTTAATTGGGATTTGGATGTTGTAGAATCTTCTTTTTATTGCATACAGAGCTCTTCGAACTTTCTCTTTTAGTGCATTCACTGCCATATTGACGTTCCCTGATGCTGAAATAGTTAGACCAAGGTAAGTATAGCTCATAGTGTGTTCGATAACAGTACCATTGAGAGTAAATTTGTATTTATCTTCCTGGCATCTGGGTCTTTTCTGAAAAATCATGATGTTGGTTTTCTTTAGATTTACTGCCAGGGCCCAATTTTGGCAGTACTCATCAAGTAGGTCCAACTGTTGCTGCAGTCCCTGTTCTGTGGGGGACAGCAGAACCAAGTCATCCGCATAAAACAAGGATTTTACCTCTCCGTCCAGAAGACAGAGGCCCAGCGCTGTGCTCTGGTCCAACTTTACTGCCAAATCATTGATATACAGTGGCTTGCAAAAGTTTTCATACCCCTTACACGCCACACTTTTCAGATTTTTATTTGTAAAAAAATTTGAAAACCATGTATCATTTTCCTTCCACTTCACAATTATGCACCACTTTGTGTTGGTCTATCACATAAAATCCCAATAAAATACATTTACGTTTGTGGCCACACACTGATCTCCCTGCTACCTTCAGGTAGAAGGTACAGGAGCCTGAAGACTGCAACAACCAGGTTCAGGAATAGCTACTTCCCCTCAGCCATCAGGCTATTAAACCTGGCTCGGACAAAACTCTGATTATTAGCAACCACTTTCTGTTATTTGCACTACCAGTTTATTTATTCATGTGTGTATATATTTATATCATGGTATATGGACACATTTATCTGTTTTGTAGTAAATGCCTACTATTTTCTGTGTGCTTAAGCAAAGCAAGAATTTCATTGTCCTATACAGGGACACATGACAATAAACTCACTTGAACTTGAACTTGAACTTGGTTGTAACGTGACAAAATATGGAAAAGTTCAAGGGGTATGAATACTTTTGCAAGCCACTGTATACATTAAACAGTGTCAGGCTCAGATTGCAGCCTTGCCGGACGCCTCTTCTCTGGGCGAAGAGATCAGTGCGTTTGTCCCCAATTTTAATGCCACATTTATTATTCAGATACATTGATTTGATAAGGTCATATACCTTTCCTCCTATACCACAGCCGAGGAATTTGTAATAGAGCCCTTCATGCCAAATAGTCAAATGCTTTCTCAAAGTCAATAAAACAGGCGAATATTTTCCCATTTTTCGTTTGGTGTACATGTTTTTCAATAAGGGTGTGGAGGGTATAAATGTGGTCAGTGGTATGGCGTTTTGGGAGGAAGCCGATTTGGTTTTTACTGAGAATGTTGTGTTTGTTAAGGAAATCCTGCATTCTGTTGTTTATGATACTGCAGAATAACTTCCCTAGGCAGCTACTGACACAGATGCCACGATAATTAATTGGGTCTAACTTGTTTCCACTCTTATAAATGGGTGAAATAAGCCCTTGGTACCAAATATCAGGGAAATAACCTGATCGTAGTATGATGTTGAACAGCCTAAGCACTATGTCCTGCATCTCCGAAGTGCTGTACTTGAGCATTTCATTTTTGATGCTGTCTGGACCACAGGCTTTCTTTGAGTGGAGAGATTTTATTTTTATGGTCAGTTCTTCCAAGGTAATTGGGGAATCAAGAGGGTTTTGATGATCTTTAATTACTGTTTCTAGTGTTTGGAGTTTTTCTTTGATATGGGAATAATTTGAGTTTATTTTATTTATTGGGATGTCCTTATATAGATTTTTGAAGTGTGCTCTCCAGATATCACCATCTTGAATTGGTAGTGTTTGTAGTTTTGTTGTGCTCAGGTTTGATTTATGGAATTTTCAATTTCTTCGAGTCTCTTGTGAGTGTAGTTTTGACTTTTGTTCCTAATCGTGTGTTTATACATTTTAAGAGTTTCAATATATCTAATATGTAAGTCTGGGTTGTTTGGTTCACGGTGTTTTTGGTTCGATATTTTCCTCAGGTCTTTTCTGACACTTTTACACTCATGGTCGAACCATTTTTCATGGTTGTGTTTTTTGATAATTTTTCTCTTCTGTTTCACAAGGTCAGCTTTGATGGCTGCCTTGTGAAAGATCATATTAATGTCATTTATAGCCATGTTTACACCATCTCTAGTAGTCTCATATGGGTTTGTCTTGAATTTCAGTATTTTATTTGTGAGATTTCTTTCACTCTTTCTCTCTTTCTTTCTCTCTTTCTCTCTTTCCTCACTCTCCCCCCCCCCCCCTCTCTCTCTCTCTCTCTCTCTCTTTCTCTTCCTTCCTCTCTCTCTTTCTCCATTTCTCTCTCCTTCTCTTGCTCTCTTTCTCATTATCTTTCTCTCTCTTTCCCTCTCTGTCTGTCTCTCCCTTCCTCTTTCTATTTCCTCTGTCTGTCTTTTTCCCTCTTTCCCTCGCTCTCTTTCTGTCTGTCTTTCTCGCTCTCGCTCTCTGTCATTTATCTCCACCTCTCCCCCCCTTCCAGATGTATAACCTCCACCCAACAAACAAAGGGCTGTGATCTGGCCACCTGAACCTATTCAGTCACTTCTCACTTTCCCGAACTTGTGAAGTTAAAGGCGGAGATCATAAGAGGAAGGGGGATTAAGAGATCTCGCTGGGAAACTGAAACTTCTTGCAGCAACACCCAACATCTGCACAACCCCAGCCCGTCCCTCAGAGAATGCACCCCCCCTTTCCCACTGCCCCCTCGCCCGGCAGACAGGGGTCTAGAGAAAGTGAACACACCTGCTCGGATCCGATTTCCCCAAAAATGCGGAACGCAATTTCACGACATTCCCAGAAGGTCTGGTGTAATTCCCATCCCCATCCCAGTGCTACACTGGGCTCCTGGTGACATTGAGAAGCTTTCTGGTCCAACCTTGTCGTGAATGGGTGGCTCAGTCCGATCATGGCGGGATCACAAAGCAAACTGGAGAGAGGGAGGGAGAGATGGGGAAAGGGAGGGAGAGAGGGGAGGAGTGATGGAGGAGAGGGAGAGAAGGAGGAGAGGGAGAGATGGAGGGAGAGAGGGAACAACGTTTAGTGTGAGATAAAGTCCAATTAAAGATAGCTAGATGTCTCCAATGAGATGGATGTGAGCTCAGGTCCACTCTCTAGCTGGTGAGAGGATGGTTCAGTTGCCTGATTACAGTTGGGAAGAAACTGTCCCTGAATCTAGACAGCAAGCAAACAAGGCCTTTCAGTGTATCTAGGTACATGTGACAATAATTGAAAGCAGTCTGAAGAAGTGTCCTGACCCGTAACATCATCTGCCCATTCCCTCCTCAGACACTGCCTGACTCACTGAGTTCTTCCAGCATTTTGTTTTTTTGCTCCAGATTCCAGCATCCGCAGTCTCCTGTGTTCTCAGTAAACAGCCACGCTCAGCACTTACTTTGAAACTTCTGATTTTACTTTGTCAGTGAAATAATTAAGTGTGGGTTTGCCCTGGGATGTAGATGCTGGTGGAACAATGGCCTTTGTGCATTGAACAGCATGCAAAGATTTCAACTGGGATTCCTCCTTTAATCAAATATTGTAATAAAAGTTATTGCTTCCAGTGGAGTACAAAGATGTACTGCCAGCCGCTGTTATACATTATCCACCGCCTGTGAGAATGATCTGCAATATATCTTAGTGGTACAGTGAATTACAAAAAATCCCAAGCCAGGGAATAAGGTGGAGACTGGTACTTCCATGGGTTTCAAGGTTGGCCTTCCAATCAAACTCACCAGCAAAGAAAAGTCTGAAGAAGGGTCCCGACCTGAAAAGTCGCCTCCACGATAATCAGCTTAACTTACTGTATGGTGAGTGCTTGACGGCTCTGGGCCTGTACTCACCAGAGTTTAGAAGGATGAGGGGGACCCTCATTCCTGGATAAAGTGGATGTGGAGAGGATGTTTACACTAGTGGGAGAGCCTAAGACTAGATGGTCTTACAGCCTCATAATAAATGTACATGGCTTTAGAAAGGAGATGAGGAGAAATGTCTTTAGCCAGGGGGTGGAGAATCTGTGAAGTTCATTGTCACAGACAATGGTGGAGGCTAATGCACCTGTCCCACCTAGGAAACCTGAACGGAAACCTCTGGAGACTTTGCGCCTCACCCAAGGTTTCCATGCGGTTCCCGGAGGTTGCAGGTGGTTGCCGGAGGTTGCAGGTAGTGGAAGCAGGTAGGGAGACTGACAAAAACCTCCGGGAACCGCACGGAAACCTTGGGTGAGGCGCAAAGTCTCCAGAGGTTTCCATTCAGGTTTCCTGTGGGACAGGGGCATAATTTATTGGATATTTTTTAAAGTGGAGCATCAAAGATTATGGGGAGAAGGCAGGAGTTGAGAGTGAAAAATAGATCAGCCGCGATCGAATGGCAGAGCAGACTTGATGGATCGAATGGTCTAATTCTATTCTTATGTCTTATGGTCTTGTACATGTTTTCCAGAGGTGCTGCCTGACCCGCTGAGTTACTCCAGCACTTTGTGTTTTAGAGCAGAGGGATAAAGGAGGTCAGGTACACACTTGCCTGAAAGTGGCATCACAAGTAGATAGGGTGGTCAAAAAAAAAGTTTTAACCAACAGCCTTTATCAGTCAGGGTATTGAGTATAGAAGTGGGGGCATTATGTTACAGTTGTACAAGACATTGGTGAGGCTACACTTGGAGTATTGAGATGAGTCTTTGTCACCCTGCTATAGGAAAGATGCCATTAAGCTGGAAAGATTGCAGAAAAGAATTATGAGGACGGTGCCAGGAATCGATGGCCACGTTATAGGAAAAGGTTGGGCAGATTAAGACATCATTCCTTAGAGTGCAGGAGGCTGAGGGGTGATCTTATAGAGGTAAATAAAATCACGAGGGGAATAGATGGAGTGAATGCACGGAGTCTTTAACCCAGAGTAGTGGAAACCAGGGGATGATATCCTACCCATAGCAGGGCGTCCAGAACTGCAGACAATTTGGTAGAAAGAATAAGGAGAGGCAGTGGAGAAGAGATTGTTTAGAGGCAAAGGAAATGCAAGAACAGAAACATAGAAACATAGAACATAGGTGCAGGAGTAGGCCATTCGGCCCTTCGAGCCTGCACTGCCATTCAATATGATCATGGTTGATCATCCAACTCAGTATCCCGTACCTGCCTTCTCTCCATACCCCCTGATCCCCTTAGCCACAAGGGCCACATCTAACTCCCTCTTAAATATAGCCAATGAACTAGCCTCAACTACCTTCTGTGGCAGAGAATTCCAGAGATTCACCACTCTCTGTGTGAAAAATGTTTTTCTCATCTCGGTCCTAAAAGACTTCCCCCTTATCCTTAAACTGTGACCCCTTGTTCTGGACTTCCCCAACATCGGGAACAATCTTCCTGCATCTAGCATGTCCAACCCCTTAAGAATTTTGTAAGTTTCTATAAGATCCCGCCTCAATCTTCTAAATTCTAGCGCGTACAAGCCGAGTCTATCCAGTCTTTCTTCATATGAAAGTCCTGACATCCCAGGAATCAGTCTGGTGAACCTTCTCTGTACTCCCTCTATGGCAAGAATGTCTTTCCTCAGATTAGGAGACCAAAACTGTACGCAATACTCCAGGTGTGGTCTCACCAAGACCCTGTACAGAGGCTGCCTTACAGCACCAGAGACCCAGGTTAGATCCTGACCTCGGCTGCTATCTGTTTGGAGTTTGTACCTTCTCCCTGTGACCGCGTGGGTTTTCTCTGGGTGCTCCGGTTTCCGTCCACATTAAAAAAGGTACAGGTTTGTAGGTTAATTTGCTTCTGTACATTGTCCCTAGTGTGTAGGATAGAACTAGTGCGCGGGGATCACTGGTGAGCGGGGACTCCGTGGGCCTGATTCCATGCTGTATCTCTAAACTAAAATAAACTAAAATAAACAGGACACAACTACAAGGAGAGGTGGTGAATGGGATTAATGGGATTGATCCCCGCACATGTGGGAGAGACTTGATGGGCTGAATGGTCTCATTCCCTTCTGTTACTATTTTGCCATTTTATTATCTAATACTGGAAGTGTAGGCCGTTCAGCACACCTCCTCTGTTCCCATCACCTCACTAATTCCCCCTGAGGCAGCCCCATATCAAGACAACGTGCTGGCAGTGTGCCCATGTTAGTGAGCTGTGTGTGTGGGTCGCTTAATCATTGATTAGGGTGTCTGTGTGGATGCGTATGTTTGTGTGTGACCATGTGTCGGTGTGTGTGTGTCGTGTGTGTGTCCATTGTGTAGATGTTTGTGTGTATCTCTGTGTATATGTATCTCTGAATGTCCATGTCTGCCTGTATCTGTGTGTGCGCGTCCGTGAGTCTGTGTGTGTGTGTGTGTGTGTGCGCAAATGTCCATGTCTGTCTGTATGTGTGCGTGTGGCGGTGTGTGTTCTGTGTGTGCATGTGTCAGTATGAGTCTGTGCGTGTGCATGGGTGTGTTTGTGTGTTTGTGTCCGTGCACCCACACATCTGCACGTGTTACCCAGCACCTGACTAGCGTGTCGAGCTTACATGCCGTGCCCTCGGTCCAGAGATATGCCACACCCCTGGCTGCTACTTTTAGATTGCTTCCGTGTCACTGATTTCACCCTCTCTCACATCAGCACGTCTGACTCGGCGAGTTGCAGCCCGCAACCCTGCACCAAAGATCTTATAGCAGAGCCCGCTATAAGATCTTTGCCCTGCACTACAGCCCTAAACCTAGACACACGTGACACACGCAGACGCACAGGGATACAGGCACGCATACACATATGGTCACACACGGACACACACAGACACATGCGGACACACAGAGACACACACGGACGCGGACACGCACGTACACACATAAACACGCACGGACACATGCAAACACACACGGACACACACAGACGCACACCGACACATGAACACACACATACACAGACTTCAGTCCTGGCTGGCGTGGAATTGGTGGGCCAAATGAACTGTTTTCATGCTGCATCACTAAACTAAACTAAACTAAACTAAACTAAACTAGACTAAACCATAAATTAGACTAAACAACTAAATTAAACTGAACTGAACTAAACTAGACTAAACTAGACTAGACTAAACTAGACTAGACTAGACTAGACTAAACTAGACTAGACTAGACTAAACTAGACTAGACTAGACTAAACTAGACTAGACTAAACTAGACTAGACTAGACTAAAACTAGACTAGACTAGACAAAACTAGACTAGACTAGACTAAACTAGACTAAACTAGACTAGACTAGACTAGATTAAACTAGACTAAACTAGACTAAACTAGACTAGACTAGACTAGACTAAACTAGATTAAACTAGACTAAAGTAACCTAGACTAAACTAAACCAAACTAGACACTGTTTCACTGAACAATGTCACACCACTCACACTATCTGAAAGACTAGCTATGCCTCAATTAAATATTTCACAAGGAAACAGCAAGTTTGACAATGCAGGCTTCCCTCAGTACACTCCCCTCCCCGACTTATGCAATAGGCGACTTATATAAACTCGCTCTTACGTAAACGATTCTGTACACCTGTACACCTGTACACCTGTACGATTCTGTACGATCACTCACGTTTACATCGGAAACAAGCCAGCAATGGCGGTGGTGCTTACCCAGAAGACCGTGGTCAAGAGTCAAGAGTGTTTTATTGTCATATGTCCCAAAAAGAACAATGAAATTCTTACTTGCAGCAGCACAACAGAATATGCAAACATAGTACTCTGTAAACAATATAACCAATGAAAAAAAAGTTTATATACACACATACACACTCTCTCATATCTTCTTTCCGATGGCAGGAGTGAAATTAATGAGTGGCCAGGGTGGTGTGGGTCTCTGATGAGGCAACGACTCCTGTAGATCCCTTCGATGTGGAGGAGATCAGAACCCGTGATGGACCGGGCAGTGTCCCCCACTTTTTGCAACATTCCTCGCTCCTGGACGTTCAAGTTGCCGAACCAGGCCGTGATGCAGCCAGCAAAACAGTATCACACTCAGTGAGTTATTTTGGGCAGGGGAAGGGTATGGTGATTGTGACTTACGTAAAATATGACTGAGGTAAAGGCTCGTGGAACGTAACCCTTATGTAAGTCGGGAAAAGCCTGTGCTGTGTTAGAGCTTCTAGTGTCAAAGTTACTGAGTCAGGACCTGTCTGGAGAAGTGTCCCGACCTGAAACGTCGCCCTTACATTTTCTCCAAAGACGCTGCCTGACCCAGCACGACTCCAGCACTTTGTGTCTATCGTCAACTTCTGGCAAGATCTGTTGTTCCATTAATCAATTATTCCGGAATTATTGTGTTTTATTTTCTTTCTGCACAGTGCTTTTAAACGGTGATTCCTGGCTGTGGCAATATTTGGTGGGTTATAGAATTGTTTTATTTAATTATACTATATAATTATAATGTTTTATTGTGACATGGTGGGACTTGACCGGCTCACAACATCACCAATTTATTGCAAGTTCAGAATGTTATTGCATCCATTCAGTTTTGGCCACCCTGCTATGAGAAAGATGCCGGTAAGCTGGAAAGAGTGCAGAGAAAATTTACAAGGATGTTGCCAGGACTTGAGGGCCTGGGTTGTAGGGGGTGTCGGGGCAAGCTAGGACTTTATTCTTTGGAGAGCAAGAGGCTGAAGGGTGATCTTATAAAGGTGTATAAAATCATGAGGTGAATAGATAGGATAGTTTTAAAGCAGATATTGATGGATTCTTGCTTGGTAGGGGTGTCAAAGATTATGGGGATTGAGTGGAGGAGTGGACTCGATGGGCTGAATGGCCTAATTCTTCTCCTATGCCTTATAGATTTAGAAGGGGTGAATGCACAGTCTTTTTCTTCAGGTAAGGGAAACAACAAGTAGAGGGATCCTACTGACAGCAGGGTGACCAGACCTGTGCACAGATTAGTGGAAAGATTAAGGAGAGGCAGGGAATATGGATAAAGTGAATGTTCACTGTCTATTACCCGGGGTAGGGGAATCAAGGACCAGAGGGCATAGGTTTATGGGGAGAGAGGAAAGATTTAAGGGCCTGTCCCACTTTCACGACCTAATTCACGACCTCTGCCAAGTTTGCCCTTGACTCATACTCGCAGCATGGTCATGGGAGGTCGAAGGTAGGTCGTAGGTAGGTCGCTATGCTAGTCGTGGGTAGTCGTGGCATCAAGTAGATCGGGCGTTTTTCTAGCCTGATGAAAAATGTCCAAAATGTCGTGAATTAGGTCATGAAAGTGGGACAGGCCCTTTAACAGGAACGTGACGGGCAACTTTTCACACAGAGGTTGGTGGGTGTATGGAGCGAGCTACCAGAGGAGGTAGTTGAGGCAGGTACTATAACAACATTTCCAAGATATTTGGGCAGGTACATGGATAGAAAAGATTTCGAGGGCTATGAGCCAAACACGGGCAGGTGGGATTAGTTTAGAGGGGCATCTTGGTTGACATGGATGTTGGGCCGAAGGGCCTGTTTCCGTGCAGTATGACGCTATGACTCGGTTGCGATCTTCTCCTCTATATTACCTTGATCAGCCATTTTGCTGCAGTATTAGTTAGCCAGTTGTTGCTGTCCTCGGCATCGTGCTGTTAGTGGCTGCTAATGTATGGGCTTGTTGTATAGTGTCCTTTTATTGTTTTGTGGATAGTTATGGTAGAATTATGTTATGCTGTCATTTTATTATTGTACTGTTGTGTGCCATTATTGCATTTGTTTCTCATTCCCTGTGCAATATGTATAATTCCTGCACTTGATTGATGGATGTTCAGGGTTTTTACACTCAATTTATATGGCATGCTACTGCCAGAGTCTCACATTGTAGCGTGACTTCATTGCCGGATTATTGGCAGGTTCTCACATTGGATCTGGGATCCTTGCAGTTATTATAATATATTGATGGCTTATCGACTCGTTCAGTTGCAGTGCTGTAGTTATGGGTAAGGCTGTTTGGGGGTATGAATGGATTATTAGATTGGATTTTCCCACTGATAGATGGTTGCGGAATTATTGAAGAGTGGAATTAATTATTCTATATTATGGTCCTTTGTTGAAAATGAATAAATTATTAGGCTGGATTTTAATACTGATGGACTTGAAGAAGATTGAGGACATTAGTCAATGAATACTCTATCAAACTTCTACAAGTGTACTGATTGGGTGCATCACGGGCTGGTTCGGCAACTCGAACGCCCAGGGTCAAAGGGGACTACAGAGAGTGGTGGACACTGCCCGATCCATCACGGGTACTGACCTCCCCGCCATCAAAGGTCCATCACAGCAACCGAACTCCCCAGCATCGAAAGGATCTACAGGAGGCGCTACTTAAAAAAGTCAGCCAGCATCATCAAAGACCCACACCACCCTGGCCATGCTCTCATCTCATTGCTAGCCTATTAGGAAGAAGGTACAGGAGCCTGAACACCATGTGGGTCTTCGGTGTTAGCTGCCTTCTTGTGACAGCCACTTCTACAGAGCCATTCAATGGTGGGGAGGTCAATACCTGTGATGGACTGTCTAACACTTTCTACAACCTCTTTCATTCTTTGAAGACATTTGAGTTGTCGAACCAGGCCATGATGCAATCAGTCAATGTGCTCTCCACTGTACACTTACTGATACACGCTTTAAGAATGAGGATTGTACCAGGAAGCATCTTAGTTGCAGCTTCCGTATCTTTATCCCTCTGCTACTGTTCTTCCTCTATGGTTTCTCTACAAGGGAATGTTGTTCTTATTCCATCTGTGCCAGATGTTTGATTATTTGACCTAGTCCAAGCACACAGCCAGTGTAAAACCAGAGACTGCTGGAAACACTCAGCAGACCAGGCAGCATCAGTGGATGGAGAAACAGTTAGTATTTTTGCCATGGAGATGAGGAGAAATATCTTTAGCCAGAGGACAAAGGACATTTATTGTCACATACACCAATTGGTGCAGTGAAATTTGAGTTGCCATTGCAGCACACAAATAAAATAAACACAACATGATAGAATTTAACATTAAGCATAACGCCCCCCCCCCCCCCCCCCCCCCCCATTTTTGCAACATTCCTCGCTCCTGGACGTTCAAGTTGCTGAACCAGGCCGTGATGCAGCCAGCAAAACAGTATCACACTCAGTGAGTTATTTTGGGCAGGGGAAGGGTATGGTGATTGTGACTTACGTAAAATATGGCTTAGGTAAAGGCTCGTGGAACGTAACCCTTATGTAAGTCGGGAAAAGCCTGTGCTGTGTTAGAGCTTCTAGTGTCAAAGTTACTGAGTCAGGACCTGTCTGGAGAAGTGTCCCGACCTGAAACGTCGCCCTTACATTTTCTCCAAAGACGCTGCCTGACCCAGCACGACTCCAGCACTTTGTGTCTATCGTCAACTTCTGGCAAGATCTGTTGTTCCATTAATCAATTATTCCGGAATTATTGTGTTTTATTTTCTTTCTGCACAGTGCTTTTAAACGGTGATTCCTGGCTGTGGCAATATTTGGTGGGTTATAGAATTGTTTTATTTAATTATACTATATAATTATAATGTTTTATTGTGACATGGTGGGACTTGACTGGCTCACAACATCACCAATTTATTGCAAGTTCAGAATGTTATTGCATCCATTCAGTTTTGGCCACCCTGCTATAAGAAAGATGCCGGTAAGCTGGAAAGAGTGCAGAGAAAATTTACAAGGATGTTGCCAGGACTTGAGGGCCTGAGTTGTAGGGGGTGTCGGGGCAAGCTAGGACTTTATTCTTTGGAGAGCAAGAGGCTGAAGGGTGATCTTATAAAGGTGTATAAAATCATGAGGTGAATAGATAGGATAGTTTTAAAGCAGATATTGATGGATTCTTGCTTGGTAGAGGTGTCAAAGATTATGGGGATTGAGTGGAGGAGTGGACTCGATGGGCTGAATGGCCGAATTTAACATTAAGCATAACTCCCCCCCCCCCCCCCCCCCCCCCCCCCCCCCCCCCACAGCGGGATCAACGTTTCTCACTGTGAGTGAAGGCAGCAAAGTTCAGTACACTTCCTCGATGTTCACCCTTGGTTGGGGCCTATTGAGGCTTCAGCAGTCGCCGCTACAGTGGTGAATCTGTGAAATAGAGGGCAGTGGAGGCCAACTCATTAGGACGGCACGATGGTTGATTTGCTGCCTTACAGCGCCAGAGACCCGGGGTTCGATCCTGACTACAGGTGCTGCCTGTACGGAATTTTCTCCAGGTGCTCCGGTCTCCACCTACACTGCACAGACATAGCGGTTTATAGGTTAATTGGCTTAGGTAAAAGTATGAATTGTCCCTAGTGTGTAGGATAGTGCTAGTGTAATGTGTAATGCTGGGCGGCGTGGACTCGGTGGGCCGAAGGGTCTGTTTCCACACTGTATCTCAAAGGCCCCAGTCATTGGGTATTTTTACAGTGGAGTTGATAGGTTTTTGATTAATAAGAATGTCAAAGGTTACTGGGAGAAGGTTATGGATATGCGGGGAATGGAGGGATGTGGATCGCGTGCATGCATGCAGAGGAGATTAGACATCAAGATCAGCATGGACATCACGGGCCGAAGGGCCTGTTCCTGTGCTATACTGTGCTATGTTCTTTGAATTATTGTATTGTTAAATTTTTAATTAATCAGTCAGTAATTACAATTTCTAACAGCCCTGGTGCACTGATGCAAATTATTTTCAAGGATTATGATGTGGGCCGGTCATTTGATTCGCCCTCTTCGATCATTTCATTGATGGATTGGTCTTTAGGCTGCCTTGCATTGTGGATTATTGTCTGGCTTTGTTACTTTATTGATGGGCCATTGTTATCAGGGATTATTGCCTGTTTCGTGCTGATTATTATATTGGATTATTGTGCTGATGGATGGTGGTGATGTTGGTTATTATATTGTTGTGCTATTGTGGTGAATTATTTTATTACGGTGCTGAAATGAGTTTGAGGTAAGTCCCAGCCCGTTACTGGTGGCCTTTTGACATGAGTTCTGTTTTGTTTGTCTCCCTGATATGATACTGCATCTATTAAGTGACTCCTCCAAAGGTCTATCACAGGAGCACATTATTGTTGGGGTTTCAACATATTTGATCCATCGCCCTTGCAGAGCACACAGTGCATAGAACAGTACAGCACAGAAACAAGCCCTTCGACCCACGATGTTCGTGCCAAACGTGATGCCAAGATAAGCATCCCCTCATCCTGCACATAATCCATATCCCGGTCTGGAACGGCCTGGAACGGCCTGGAACATCGGGGTCCGTAGAGGCGACTGCGGAGGCCTCAATAGGCCCGACTATGGGTGAACTGGGGATGGGGACTGGACATTGTGCCTTCCCCCACATTGGGAACCATTGTGGGGGGATGTTTTTATGTTTATTGTTAAATTTCTTTAATGTTATGTCTAATCTTTATCTGTGTGCTGCATGTCAAGACAAATTTCACTACACCATTTGGTGTATGTGACAATAAATGTCCTTTGTCCTTTGTCCCTCCATTCCCTACATATCCATGTGCCTATCTAAAAGCCTCTCAAACTCCACGATCATATCTGCCTCCACCACCACCCCCGGCAGCACGTTCCAGGCACTCTCTATCCTCTGTGTAAAAAAACAAGTGCTGCACATCTCCTTTAAACTTTGCCTCTCATACCTTAAAGCTGTGCAGTCTAAGCTTTGATATTTCCACACAGGGAAAAAGGTTCTGACTGTCTACCCTATCTACGCCTCTCGTCATTTAAAAAACTTCTATCAGGTATCCTCTCAACCTCCAGAGAATACAATCCAAGTCTGTCCAGATAGTTAACGAGAGGCCAAATGTTTCATAGAGTGATAGACAGATACAGAGATATGCCTCGCATTATTTATAGGATCATATCAGGTCTCCCCTCAACCACCTACTGTCCAAAGAAAACTGTTCAAGTCTGTCCAACCTCTCATGATAGCTAATACCTTCTAATCCAGGCAACATTCTGGCAAACCTCGTCTGTACCCTCTCCAAAGCCTCTACATCCTTCCTGTAATGGGGCGACCAGTACTCCAAATACAGCCCAAGCAAAGTTTTACATAGCTGCAACAGGACAATGGCACAAGAGGCTCACCAATGTTCCTGGTTTTAGACCCATGCAGCATAAAAACATAGAAACATAGAAAATAGGTGCAGGAGGAGGCCATTCGGCCCTTCAAGCCAGCACCGCCATTCATTGTGATCATGGCTGATCGTCCCCTATCAATAACCCGTGCCTGCCTTCTCCCCATATCCCTTGACTCCACTAGCCCCTAGAGCTCTATCTAACTCTCTCTTAAATCCATCCAGTGACTTGGCCTCCACTGCCCTCTGTGGCTGGGAATTCCATAAATTCACAACTCTCTGGGTGAAAATGTTTTTTTCTCACCTCAGTCTTAAATGACCTCCCCTTTATTCTAAGACTGTGGCCCCTGGTCTTGCATCTTGCATGTACCCTTGTTTTACACCCAGAGAGAGTTGTCGACTCTTCAAGCATGGAACAGTTTCTGAGGTTATTGTTGTGCAGTGTTCAACAGTTTGTTGGTTGCTGGGAAGAAGCTGGTCTTGAGCCTGGAGGTCACGGTTTTCAGGCTCCTGTACCTTCTTCCCGATGGTAGCAGTGAGATGAGAGCGTGGCCAGGGTGGTGTGGGTCTTTGATGATGCCGGCTGCCCTTTTGAGGTAGCGCCTCCTGTAGATCCCTTCGATGGTGGGCAGGTCAGATATGTTCCATCTCTTCCCCCGTAGAAACCGCACTTTGCCTCTCAGACCAATTTACACTTGTCTTCATCCGTTGCACACTGAACGAGGTCACGTGGCCTTACTGTTAGAGGTTCTCCAGTGTGAAGAACCTCCAGCAGGATTTCCACGTTTGATTTAAACTTCCAGAAATGTGAAGGCAGCAACGAGACGGATACTTCATGTCTCTGCCTGTTACCCCACTCTCCTGTTTACCATCACACGGTGCTGGCTGCCTCCGATCTCTAATTACAGGAAGAGATTAATTTTACATGTTTAATAAATGCTTCTGTTTACGTTTGAGAGCTCCTGTAGCTGAATGTGCACTTTCCCCACGCAACGCCACTACTAACCGCTTCTCTTCCTCATCTGCTCCCTCCAGCCCTTTCCATTATTGTAAAAACTGCTCCTGTTTTTAATGTTTAAGAAGGAACTGCAGATGCTGGAAGATCGAAGGTACACAAAAATGCTGGAGAAACTCAGCGGGTGCAGCAGCATCTATGGAGCGAAGGAAATAGCACCCGCTGAGTTTCTCCAGCATTTTTGTGTACCTCCTGTTTTTAATGCCTGCTCTGTCTTATGTTGGTGTTTCAAAAACCATGTTGGTGTTTCATGGTTCAGAGCAGTTCAGGGCAGAGAATCTGATGCACATTCCCCTTGCAATCAAATGCCTTTTTGTTCAGAAATAATTTAGTTAAGATTAAGATTTGCAGGTACTATCGCAACGTTTAAGAAAGCCCTTCGGACAGGAAGGTACATGGATTGCATTGGTTGGAGGGACATGGGCCAAACACAGGCAGGTGGGATTAGTTTAGATGGGACATGTTGGTCGGCATGGACAAGTTCTGCCACAGGGCCTGTTTTCACGCCGTATGACCCTATGAGTCATACAGCATGGAGACAGGCCTTTCGACCCAACTCATCCATGCTGACCAAGATGCCCCATCTAAGCTAGTCCCCTTTGTCCATGTTTGGCCCATATCCCTCTAAACCTTTGTCATCAATGCACCTGTCAAAATGTCTTTTAAAGGTTGGATATGGAAGGTTCAGAGGGATAGGGACCAAATGCAGGCAAATGGGACTAGCACAGTATGCCAACTTGGCCAGCATGGACAATGTAGGCCGAAGGGCATGTTTCTGCACTGTACAACTCTCTGCGCCTATGACTCCCTCTCTCTCACACGCACACACACACGCACACACGCACGCACACACACACACACACACACACACACACACACACACACACACACACACACACACACACACACACACACACACACACACACACACACACACACACACACACACACACACACTATTCTATTTATTTGCCCCTTTTGATAATCCCTCTCCTGTTCTTCCCTCTCCCTCCCCCATCCCTGTTTCTCAGACGCAGATGATTTTAACAGTCCTCAGCGTTTTCCCCTGCGCCCGTGAGCTTGCTTTTATGTCCAATTTCACGGATGCAGGGGAGTGATTTAATACTTTGCTTTGGAGCCTGATCACTTTCTTTGGTCCTCTGTTGCAAAAAAACCTTGATCCGATTACAAACTAACTTTTAAGCCCAGTTTTTGTGGACACCTGGAATGACCGGCATGGTCAATGCATGGTGAGCTAGTGCAGAAATGCCTAATGTAATCGCAAAACCCAATGTATGTAAAAGTGAGATAGAGGGATATAGCAAGGAAACACGTCCTTCGGCCCACTGAATCCATGCTGGCCATCAATCGCCCATTTACACTAACCTAATCCACATTTATTCTCTCCATATTGTCATCAATGGCCCACAGGTTTTAATCTTTACCCACACACTCGGGGCAATTTACAGAGGACCAGTTAACCGACAAACCCAGACATCTTTGGAATGTGGGAGGGAACTGGAGCACTCAGAGGAAACCCACAAGATCACAGGGAGAACGTGCAAACTCCACACACACAGACAGCACCCGAGATGGGGATTGTACTGGTCTCTGGCGCTGTGAGGCAGCTGCTATGCTGGTGCCAAATGTTGGTTTTAAACCTTCCTGGGTTTGGGAGACAGAGAGGGAAATTATGGGAGGAGCTTTAGGGCATTTCCGAGGGTGCGGGAGGTGAGTGCATGGACGGTTCACAGCCACCGCCTTTCCCCTTCACCTTCTCCCATCGCCAACTTGGGGGTGGACAATATACGCAGTTGTGTTAGTGGACTGCAAATGAATAAATAATCAACGTTAGCTTAGGTTTATTATTGTCACCTATACCGAGGTACAGTGAAAAGCTTTGTTTGCCATGCCCTCCAATCAGATATGCTATGCATAAAAACAATCAAGTCAAACTCAAGTACAATCGGTAGAGCATAGGGGAAGATACAGAGTGTAGAATATAGTTCTCAGCATTGTAGCGCATCAGTTCCAGAGACAAAGTCCAATATCCCATCAAAGTTTGTCAGTGATTAACTTTAACACTACCTGGAGTATCAAGGAACTACGGATGCGGCTATTCAAAAAAATATACAAAGTGCTGGAGTAACTCAGCTGGTCAAACAAGGATAGATGACATTTCGGGTCAGACTCTTCTTCAGACATGCTCACGGTGAATTTAAATTCTGAAGAAGGGTCACAACCCCGAAACATCAACTATCCATGTTCTCCAAAGATGCTGTCTGACCCGCTGAGTTACTCCAGCACTTTGTGTCTTTTTTGAAAGACCAGCTACCTTTGGCTGCCTGTCAGTAACCCTGAGGTGCTCCAGAAATACAAGTCATAGGGTCATCCAGCACAGAAACAGGCCCTTCAGCCCAACTTGCTCATGACAATACACTAGTCCCACCTGTATGCGTTTAGCCTATATCCCTCTTAACGCTTCCTATCCATGTACCTGTCTAGGCGTATTTCAAGCATTGTGATAGTACCTGCCTCAACTGCCTCCTCTGGCAGCTCGTACCATATACCCTCCACCCTACGTGTGAAAAAGTTGCCCCTCAGGTTCCTATTAAATGTTTCCCCTCTAACATTAAGCCTATGCCCTCTGGTTCTTGACTCCGCTACCCTGGGTAAACGACTGTGCATTCACCTCTCCTAGTTTTATACATCTCTTTAATATCACCACACAGCCACCTGCGCTCCAAGGAATATGGTCCGAGCCTGCCCAACCTCTCCCTGTAGCTCAGGCCCTCGAATCCTGGCAACACACTCCAATCAACGTGTACAGCTGAAGGCAGGCGGTGCTGACGGTTCCTCATCAAGGGTCAGGCTGGAAGGAAGGGCATTTGAAGAAAGTGCTGGAGGCAAGAGGAGAGGATTAGGAAAGAGCGGGACGAGGCAGCTGGTGGAAATCCCCACCCAGTGACTGCATTTCCTTGTCTGAGGAGCGCAGGGTTTTCGGGAGAGAAGCACGTCCCGTGAGCCGAACAATCACACTTCCAGTCTGGCAGCAGATATAAATAAAAGTGTGGAATGCGGATGGATTACACAGAACGTGGAACAGTACAGCACGGAAACAGGCCCTTTGGCCCACAATGCCCGTTCCCAACATGATACTGAGTTCAACTAGTCCCCTCTGCCTGCACGTGAACCATATCCCTTCATTCCTTACACATCCATGTGCCAAGGGGGCGGCATGGTGGTGCAGCGGTAGAGTTGCTGCATTATAGCGCAAGAGAACTGGGTTCGATCCTGCCCACGGGTGCTGTCTGTACGGAGTTTGTACGTCCTCCCTGTGGGTTTTCTCCGGTTTCTTCCCACATCCCAAAGATGTACAGGCTTGTAGTTGTAGGTTAATGGGCTTTGGCAAAATTGTACATCATCCCTGTTGTGTAGGATAGTGCTTGTGTACGGGGTGATCGTTGGTTGGCACAGACTCGATGGGCTGAACGGCCTGCTTCTGAGCTGTATCTCCAAATCTCTAACCTGAAGTATATCTATAGGCCTCTTAAGCACGACTATTGTATCTGCCTCCATCACCATCCCCGACACCCACCACCCTCTGTGTAAAAAAACTTCCCACACACCCTCCCTCACTCTGTCACCTCCTCCTCTCCTCAGAGTCCAGACGCTTCCGATACTTCCTGGTTTCTCAGCTGAATGGGGGAGAGCTGACCACAAACATGACTTTTAAAATATATTTGGACAGATAAATGGGTTTATACGGAGAGCTATGGGCCTGGTGCAGGTAAATGGGCTAGCCTGGATTGCCAACTTGGTCGGCATGGACAAGGTGGGCCGAAGGGCCTGTTTCCATGCTGCACAGCTCTATGTCTCTATGACCTTGGTTAGCATGCAGAGTTGGGCTGAAGGGCCCATTTCCTTGCCGCATCATTCTATGACTCTGACCTTGATTAGCATGAGAGTGTTAGGCTGAAGGGCCTGTCCCTGTGCTGTATATCTCTATGGCTATGGCTCTATTGATGTTGATTTTTCACCAACAGTCGGAGGTGACGTGAAACTTGATGAATTTGCAAGGCAGCACTGAAAGGGTTAACTCATCATTATGACACCTTCCCACACTACCACTGACAACACAAAGAGCTTTGCTATTATATATATATATATATATATATATGAAGTCCCCTTGATGCTAATCGAGGCTGTTTGATCCAAGGCTGGAAATGATGTGAAAATTGCCACATATTGGAGAACAATAACTTTTCAATCTGCACATCAGCAGGTATTAATAATTCATCTCCATTTTGCAAACAGCCCCAGATCGGTAAGGGAGATGGTGCAAAACAAAAAGTTGCAAGATTGCAATAGAATGTAAAGAAATCATGCTCGGGTGGGCCGGGGGGAGGGGGGTCAGAAAAACCAGCGCAAATGTGGCAGTCCCAGACTGCAACACTGACTTTAGCCGAGTCTGTCTTTGTTCAAAAGACAAGAGGCAACTGAACAATGAAATTCTCACTTGCTGCAGCTTAGCAGGCCGGTTGGAGCAATAACAGATACAGATGGAGATAAAACTCTAATAAACAATAATACAATAAATTAACATTTATCAAATGATTTGCATTATACTAGGTGAACCATAATAGTGCAAAACCAAAATCAGTCGTGCAACCAAAGTCATGGTCTGTGGAAGATCGCAGTTGCTGAGGTTTGTGTTGTGCAGTGTTTAAGAGCCTGATGGTTGCCGGGAAGAAGCTGTTCTTGAACCTGGAGGTCACGGTTTTCAGGCTCCTGTACCTTCTTCCCGATGATAGCAGCGCGATGAGAGCGTGGCCAGGGTGGTGTGGGTCTTTGATGATTCCAGCTGCCTCTTTGAGGTAGCGCCTCCGGTTGGTCAGTACCCATGATGGAGTGGGCGCTGTCCACCACTCTCTGTCGTCTCGTTCATCCCTGAGTGTTCAGCCGTGATGCAACCGGTCAGTGTGCTCTCTAACGTCCACCTGTAGAGGTTCTAGTGGATATTTGGCAACAAACCAGATCTACTTAAACCTCCGAAGGAAGTAGAGGCATTGATGGGCTCTGATTCTGAGGAAGGGTCTCGACCCGAAATGTCCCCATACCTTCTCTCCAGAGATGCTGCCTATGCCTCTGAGTTACTCCAGCATTTTGTGTCTTCGATTTAAACCAGCATCTGCAGTTCCTCCCGATACATTGACGGGCTCTCTCTGCAGATTCGGAATTGATATCCTCCCCTGACTGGACAAGAGAATAAAACAGTGTCATAGAAACACAATGCACAGAAACTGACCCTTCGGCCCACTTAGTCAGGGGGGGGCAGCTGTGCGAGATAAGCTTTTGTACACAGAGGGCAATGGGTGCCTGGAACGTGCTGCCCCGGGTGGTGTTGGAGGCAGATACATTAGTGGTGTTTAAGAGACTTTTGGATAGGCATAAGGATATACAGGGAACGGAGGGATATGGATCATGTGCAGGCAGATAAGAGTTGGTCTTGGCATCATTGTCGGCACAGACATTGTGGGCCGAAGGGCCTGTTCCCATGCTGTACTGTTCCATGTTCTATGTCCAACAAGCTCCCATTTTGCTTTCCATCCTTTTCCCATCCGCTCCCCCCAGATTCTAGCCCTCACCTACACATGAGGGAATTTTACAGCAACTAACTAGCCCAATGACCTGGGTCACCCCCAGGGAAACCCACGCGCTAACTCGAAGAACGTGCAAACTACACACAGACAGCAGCCGAGGTCAGGATCGAACCAGTATCGCTGGAGCTAGGAGGCGGTGTAGGGCAGGTTCGATGGGTAGAATGGCCGATTCCTGCTCTCAGCTCTGAGAGTGATTCCTCCTCTACCTGCCTCCTTGTCCCACAGAAGAGTCCCGACCCAAAACACCAGCTGTCCATTCCCTCCACAGATGCTGCCTGACCTGCTGAGTTCCTGCAGCACTGTGTTTTGCTAAAGAGTCCAGCGTTTTGTAGTTCCTTGTGTCACCATTTTCCTGCTTTACTGTGAAATTTCCTCAAAGCATGCCCAAGTGTTGATGGGTGCATGGAACGAGCTGGCAGAGGAGTTAGACACAAAATGCTGGAGTAACTCAGCGGGTGAGGCAGCTTCTCTGGAGAAAAAGAATAGGCAAAGTTTCGGGTCGGGTCCCTTCTTCAGAGTCAAGGACCCTTTTTCGGATTCTTAATCTCCAGTGATGCTGCCTGACCCGCTGAGTTCCTCCAGCATTTTGTGTCTACATTTGGTTGGAAACCAGCATCTGCAGTTCCTTCCTACAGGTTAAGAGGGATATGGGCGAAATACAGGCACGTGGTACTAGTGTAGAAGGGGCATCTTGGTCAGCATGGGAAAGTTGGGCCAATGGCCTGTTTCCACGCTGTATGATTCCATGACTCTAATTTGAAGACACTCTCCCCCTCTCTCATCCAGTATTCCCGTGAGACCCTCTCTCATTGCTCTCCCACTGTGATTCCTGCTGCTCTAATGCTCTTCCACCATGTTCCTACCCAGAGTCCAAATAAGTATTTCTGGAGGACGTGGATAGCTGATAGAAACATAGAAACATAGAAAATAGGTGGAGGAGTAGGCCATTCGGCCCTTCGTGCCTGCACCGCCATTCAATATGATCATGGCTGATCATGCAACTCAGTATCCTGTACCTGCCTTCTCTCTATACCTCCTGATCCCTTTAGCCACAAGGGCCATATCTAACTCCCTCTTAAATATAGCCAATGAACTGGCCTCAACTACATTCTGTGGCAGAGAATTCCAGAGATTCACCACTCTCTGTGTAAAAAATGTTTTTCTCATCTCAGTCCTAAAAGATTTCCCCTTTATCCTTAAACTGTGACCCCTTGTTCTGGACTTCCCCAACATCGGGAACAATCTTCCTGCATCTAGCCTGTCCAACCCCTTAAGAATTTTGTAAGTTTCTATAAGATCCCCCCTCCACAGATACTGCCTGACCCACTGAGTTCCTCCAGCACCTTGTGTTTTACTGACGATTCCAACTTCTGCAGTTCCTCGTGTCTGAGTGTTAGAGGCTTGGTGAAGGAGGGCGTTTCGGGAGGAGAGGGAGGAGGTAGGGAAGGGGCGAGGGGTGCAGAGGCAGTTCTGGAGTTTGGGGGGTGCAACGGAGGGGCATTAAAGCCAAGGGGTTTGAATGACCGTCCCGTCAAGCCTAAGGTTGGGCAAGGGTGTAGTCTATAGACACACCTCTGTGCCTACACACCATAGCTGCTCGTTTTATATCTTCATCTAGCTCCTATCTCAGCTGTTATCAGTAGGTGACAAAATGGGGAAAAGCATGAACAAAATCAATGGGGAATAGGAAGACATTCATCTTTCTTAGACTCTGAAACGAAAAGGAAGATGCATTCACCGCTGAGAGGTTTAATGACATTAGCTCTGTCCTTTAAATCCCTCCTGTCCTGAGTATCTCACTGCTGCTGGCGTGTTGCAAGGCTATTTTCTCAAACTTACCTCTCTGTTGTCTGCTAATATTCAATCATGCCAGTTCTCCGAGGCAGCATCTTTATCTGGAGATTGTGTGTGGACGGGCCTATTTTTTACATCGCTGTTATTGGCAATGTCCTGGCTTCATTCCCCAGCTAACACGCGCTCTCTCTCTCTCTCTCTCTACGGGGATAACAGCTTCAAAGAACACAGAGCTGTACAGCACAGGAGCAGGCCCTTCGGCCCACAATGGCCGTGCCGCACATGATGCCAGGTTAAACTAATCTCCTCTTCCTGCACGTGATCAATATCCCTCTATTCCCTGCCTATCCATATGCTTATCCAAAGCCTCTTAAACACCACTATTGCATCTGCCTCCACCGCCACCACAGGCAGCGTGTTCTAGGAACCCACCACCCTGTGTAAGAATCTCGCTCCACACAACTCCTTTACATTTTCTCACCATAAGCCCACGCCCTCTAATCTTTGATATTTCCACCCTGAGAAAATGGTTCTGACTGTCTAAACTTCCCATGCCTCACATATTTTATATACTCTCAACCTCCGATGTTCCAGAGACAAAGTTCAATGTCCACGATGGGGTAGAGGTGAATCGGACAGTACCCTAGCTTATGGAAGGGCCATTCGGAAGCACGATAACAGAGAGGAAGAAGCTGTTCCTGAGTCTGGTGGTGCGCGTTTTCAAGCTTCTGTACCTTCTGTCGGACGGGAACAGGGAGAAGGAGGGATTACTGGTGTGGGACAAGTCTTTGATTACGTTGGCTGCTTTCCCAAGTCAGCGTGAAGTGTGGATGGAGTCAATGGTGGGGAGACGGGTCTGTGTAGAAACAAGGAATTGCAGATGCTGGTTTGCAAAAAAAGACACAAACTGCTGATGAAGGGTCCCGACCCAAAACGTCAGCTATCCATGTTCTCCAGAGCTGCAGCCTGAGTGATGGACTGAGCTACATCTTTCTTGTGGTCTTGGGCAGGTTGTTGGCAAATGCTGGGAGCAGTGTCCCAGTGAATTTCCCAGTCTAATCCCTGCCCCGACCATGATCCAGGGAAGCAGAACACTGGAGTCGCAGATGATGGAAGAAATATCAGCTGGGTTATTTTTCGGTAATGAGTTCAAAACCAGTCTTAACTCTTGTCAGCTGTTTAAATGAAAAAGATGAAAAAATAGCAACCTTGGATTCAATTAAAGCAACGCGACTTGGACGTTCAGCACAAAATTACTGGTGCGACTGTAAGATTCACACAGCAGAGTCAAAATAACACTTGGCAGGAGTAGAATTAAAAGTACAAAGTGACAAGTCAGAGCTGCTATTATTGACGATAATCTCATTCACCTGATTGCACATCGCAAAACAATATCTCCCAATAAAATATTTACAATCGGTTTTTGAGGCACTCAGCTCTTTTACGGAGATTGACAAGAGGCAGGTCACATGCTCACATCAGACGGTTGAATTAAAAGAGGCCAAATTTTCATGTAAAACGAGTTGGAAAACCCTGCGTCAGGGATCCAGACGGGATGCAGACTCCAACGCTTTCTCATTGTCTGAAGAGCCAAGTTGTTATATCCCACCCGGTGGATTCTCTCTCCCTTCCCCTATCCTCATCCATCCCCCCTCCTCACCTCCCCAGGATCTCGAGGTTGCCGCTCCTCTCCCTTCTTGCGTGCCCCGGAGGAGCATCAGCCATCCGCGCACTTAAAGCCAGGCCTCGGATCCTCGGCTTGGCCCAGAGACACCAGCAGCTAAGACCTTGTCAGCGTGTGGGCGTGGGGGGAGGGGGGGGGGGTGGATGGGGGTGGCGGGAGAGCTCGGAGAAAAGACGGGGGAAGAGCCATGGGGAAGAGGGGGGTATCACGGGGGAAGGGGGGAGGAGGCAGCCAGGGGCACTAGAGGGGAAGGGGCTGGATGTGGGGCGTTGCGAATGCGATGCTTTTGGGCCACACAGTGGGCGCTGGACATTCTCTCCACCGGGATCAGACTCTCTGCTTTCCCTTTGGCGACATCTCCGATTCTGCGACGGGCCGCTTCCGGTCCCTCCGAAAATTGTGTCCGGTTGGAGACCTCCGCCGGCCACCGGCAGTGTCCCTCAGCTCCAGTAAAGACGTGATGGCGCAGGAAGGGGTGGACCGCCCCAGGGAGTGACAGGAGAAGAGACCAACCCGCGCAGCGCTGACTGGCAGGAGAGGAGATTGATCTGCACATGTGCAATTTTAAGATTTTTAAACCACATTAACTTTTACAATATACTACCGATCGGAACGAAACTGTTGCACCCGCAGCACAGGAGAACGGTGAGTGAGCTGTCAAAAAATTGTAGTGCTATCGCGTACCATTTTTGCACAAATAGAAGAAATGCGCAAACCGGAAGAGCACAAGATCAGAGTATAGATAGATAGATTAGTGTGGCACAGTGGTGCAGTGGTGGAGGGGCTGCCTTACAGCACCAGAGATCTGGGTTTGATCCTGAATATGGGTGCTGTCTGTGCAGTCACCTTCTCCCTGTGACAACGTTGGTTCTCTGGGGCTCGGCAGTTTCCTGCCCTGATTTCATGTACCAAAGTGCAACACCTCACACTTGCCACAGTTAAATTCCATTTGCCATTTCTTGGCCCACCTTCCCAACTAGTCTAGGCATTGCCAAGGTCCCATCTTTTGCGAGACGTTCACCGACAGATAGCTTGAACGCTCTCATGATTCCACCCACAGGATCACACGATCCCACCCACAGAGTTTGCAAATACAGTGAGAGGCCGTATGGCCCATTGTTTCTGTGTTGGCCCTTGAAAGAGCTCCCTGAATAGACACGTTCACATCTCCAGCAGCAGATACAATTATGAGTTTCAAAATAAATATCTGGATAGGAATGCACGAAAGGGCTATGGGCCAAATGCAGGCAAATAAGAATAAATCTGAATGCCAATTTGTTTGGCATGAACAAATTGGGCTGAGTGGCCTGTTTCCATATAACTCTATGACTTCTGGAAGATGCAAAGGAAATTTTACACAGTGGTAAATTCTGGATGTAGATAATGAAGAAGATTGTTGGAGAGACATAAATCAGCTGGAAAATTGTTCAGGCATAGAACAGAGAACAGTCACACACAGGAGCAGGCCCTTCGGCCCACAATGTTCATGCTGAACATAATGCCAAAACCAACTCTTATCTGCCTGTACGTGATCTATATCCTTCCATTCCCTGCGTGTCCATGAGCCTATCCAAAATTCTCTTAAATGCCACTATGTTATCTGCAGAGGCAGGAGGAGTTTAATGCAGACAAATATGAGCTAATGCATTTTAGGAAGTCCAATTCTAGTAGGACATAGAGAGTACATGACAGAGAACTTAGGAATGTTATATATATCTTTGGTTTAATTTAGTTTATTGTCACATGTACCGAGGCACAGTGAAAAACATTGTTTAGTTTAGAGATACAGCGCGGAAACAGGCCCTTCAGCCCATCAAGTCTGCGCCGACCAGCGATCCTCACACATTAACACTACCCTACACACACTAGGGACAATTTATACACACATCAAGCCAATTAACCTACATACCTGTACGTCTTTGGAGTGTGGGAGAAAACCAAGGGTCTCGGAGAAAACCCACGTGATCGCGGGGAGAACGTACAAACTCCGAACAGACAGCACCCGTAGTCAGGATCGAACCCGGGTCTCCGGTGCTGCAAGCACTGTAAGGCAGCTGCTCTACCACTGCGCCACCATGGCTGCTATTGTTATTGCGTTCTATCCAGTCAGCAGAAAGAATATACATGATTACAATCAAGTCTTCCACAGTGTACAGATACAGGATAAAGGGAATGCTGTTTAGTGCAAGAAAGTCAGATTAAAGATAGCTCAAGGATCTCGAATGTGATAGATGGGAGGCCAGGGATGCACGCTAGTTGGTGATAGGATGGTCAGTTGCCTGATAACAGCTGGGAAGAAACTGTCCCTGAATCTGGACATGTAGGAAGGGACTACAGTTGTTGGTTTGTACCAAACATAGACACAAAAAGCTGGAGTAACTCAGCAGGACAGGCAGCATCTCTGGAGAGAAGGAATGGGTGAGGTTTCGGGTCGAGACCTTTCTTCAGACTGGTTAGATATAAGGGAAACGAGAGATATAGATGATGATGTAGAGAGATAAAGAACAATGAATGAAAGATATGCAAAAAAGTTACGAATATCAAGGAGACAGGCTATTGTTAGCTGTTTGTTATGTGAAAACAAGAAGCTAGTGTGAATTGGGGGAGGGATAGCAAGAGAGGAAATTCCGGGGCTACCGGAAGTTAGAGAAAACAATACTCATACCACAGGGCTGTAGGCTGCCCAAGCGAAATATGAGATTTGCATTTGGCCTCACTCTGACAATGGAGGAGACCCAGGACAGAAAGGCCTGTGTGGGAATGGGAAGGAGAACGAAAGTGTTTAGCAACCGGGAGATCAGGTAGGTTCAGGCAGACTGAGCAAAGGTGTTCAGCGAAACGATTGCCCAGTCTATGTTTGGTCTTGCCGATGTATGTATCCACATCATGAACAATGGATACAGTAGATGAGGTTGGAGGAGGTGCAAGTGAACCAACAGCAGTGTGGTAACACCTTCTCCAGAGGGTGTGCAGCATTGGAGGTGTATCTCACTGCACCGTCCCAGGGCCAACAAGGGATGGGTAATAAATACCTGCCTGCCTGCAGGGTACCCATCTTCCCAAAATTTTTTTTTTAAAAATCATGTAGAACCAAGGAACTGCAAGTACTGGTTTACAAAAGGCACAGTGTGCTGGAGTAACTAAGTGGGTCAGGCAGCATCTCTGGAGAACATGAAGAGGTGAAACTTTGGATTAGGACCCTTCGTCAAACTCAAGAAGGTGTCTGAAGAAGTATTCCAACCTGAAACATCATCTATTCATGTTTTCCAGTGGAGCTGCCTGATCCAGTGAGTTACTCCAGCACTTTGTGGGGGGGTTTTAACACCATCTGCGCAGTGCTGGCCTTGGGATGTCAGTAACTACCGAGGTGCTTCAGAAATGCAAGTCCTCCGATCAATGTGGAAACCAGGAGAACATGGTTGGTGGGTGACATTTCGGGTTGGGATCTTTCTGTAGAAGGGTTCTGACCCGAAACGTCACCTATTCCTTTTCTCCAGAGATGCTGCCTCACCCACAGTACTTTGTGTCCTTCGTCAGACTAATGCCTTCTTCCCCGCTGTTATCGGACTACTGAATAGTCTTCCTGTAAGCTAGGGTGTAGTTTTCCAACTGATCTTCCAACCTACCCCATTGCAATCCTTGCACTTTTTATCTGAAACTGTAATGTTATAACACTATATTTTGCACTCTGCATCTTTCTCTCCGTTATCCCTGAATCTGTGGGCTGCATATAAATGCTTTAAATGAAATGGAGCAGTTGACAAACAAGCAGGCATAGAGGTCGCCTTTAGAGGAGCTGAGGAGGAATGTGGGGATTGTGAATACAGTTCATCTGATAGGTAGACACAAAATGCTGGAGTAACTCAGCGGGACAGGCAGCATCTCTGGAGAGAATGAATGGGTGACGTTTCGGGTCGGGACCCTTCTTCTGACGAGAGTTCATCTGATAGAGCTGCTGCCTCACAGCGCTGGAGACTTGGGTTCGATCCTCACCACAGGTGCTGTCCATGTGGAGTTTGCACATTTTCCCTGCGACTGCATGGATTACCTCCGGGTGCTCCGACTTCCCCCCACACCCCAAAGACGTACAGATTTGCAGGTTAATTGGCCCTCTGTAAATTGTCCCTGGTGTGTAAGATAGTGCTGGTGTTTGCAATAGTTGTAATAATATAAACAGTGTGAACGGATGATCGATTGTCAGCCTGGACTCAGTGGGCCGAAGGGCCTGTTTCCGTGCTGTATCTCTAAGCTGTAGAGAGGCCACTCAAATGCAGAGAGACTGGGGATAGGGAGCTGAGGATGATTATTGTGCCCCAATAATGAGGGGGTGGAGGAGAGGATGAGGGGAGGTGTCTGAAGGAGGACGAGGGGAGTGAGGGGAATAGGGAAGGTGATGGGGAGGGGGGGAGAAAAGGGGCAACAGCGGGAGGCAGGGAGCTGGTGGATGCAAGAACGTGTCCCTTCACCATCACTGCACCTTGTTATAGTGCAATTTTTGTCAAATGACAGGAGATTACTTGCCGTCGGGCTCTGGTGTGTGCTGGCTGTGGTGGTTTAGCTGAAGTATTTATGCCTGGAAGAGAGGAGTGTATGTTTTTGGAATAGCGTCTGACATCTGGGTCACTTCATTAATCTTGTACAAATAAACCTTCACTTCCATCCATCTCACTCCCCACCGTTCGGGAGCAGAGGGAAGGGCCTGTCACCCCCTCCTGCCCCATTCCGACCCTGTGAATGGCCATTCCTCCCCCACCTGCACCCCCTCCCCCACCCCTCCCCCCACGTCCCCCCCCCCCCCTCCCCCTCCCCCCTCCCCCTCCCCCGGCCATGGGCACCAGACCCCGTCTCGCCCGCCCGGATTCCGGACATGGCACTGGATACGTTCCCTTCTGGGCCCGGATCAGGAGAAAATGCTCTCCAGTCCCACTGTCTCCCGGCTTAAATCAACACTTAAGGGCATTGTGTTGAGAAGTGCGGATTTTAACGGCTTTCAACCATAAATCCTGCATAGAAATGTCAAGTATGGGCTGTGATAAATGAGCCAGTTAATTCTCCATGTCTGCCCTCTATTTTACACAGCCGTTTACCGTGCCTCACATCTCTTTCCCGCGCCAACAGCCCTGCCATTCCTCTCCCTGCTCCTCCTCCACACTCCCTCTCTCCCAATTCACACCGTCCTTCCTATTCTCCTCTGCTCTCTTCTCTCCTTTCTCGCTCCCTCTCTCCATCTTTTTTTTCATTCACCCCATTTATCTCTTTCTCTCTGCCTCTCTCTTCCTTCACCTCTCCCTCCACTTCTCCCCTCGCTCGCTCTCTCTCCATCTTGTCACTCACCATATTTATCCCCTCTCGGCTTCCCTCTTCATTCACCTCTCCCTCTTCCTCACTCGCCATCTCTTTATTTTGTAATCACTATTTATCGCTTTGCCTCCATCTCTTCCTTCACCTCTCCCTCCTTCTCTCCCTCCCTCCCTACCTCCCTCCCTCCTTCTCTCCCTCTCTCTCACTCTCTCTCTCTCTCTCCACCTTTTCACTCATTCTTTATTCCCTTCTCTCTACCTCCATCTATTTATTTTCCTCTCCCTCTCTCCCACTCCATCTTCCCCTTGCTCTCTGTGCCTATCCCATTCCCTCTGCCCGATCCTTCATATTTCCCTCTCTTACTTAGGGAGGGGGGTAGTACTGAAGGAGCACCGCACTGGGGGAGGGGAAGTACTGAGGGAGTGCCGCACTGCATCCCACCGAGTCCACACCGACCATCGATCACCCGTTCACACTAGATCTATGTATCTATCTAGATCCCTCTTTCTCCTCCACTCCCTACAAGCTAGGAGGCAATTTGCAGAGGCCAGCTAACCTACAAGACCCGCATGTCTTTGGGATGTGGGAGGAAACCCGAGAACGTGCGAACTCCACACAGACAACATCCGAGGTCAGGATCGAACCCGGGTCTCTGGCGCTGTGAGGCAGCAGCTCTACCTGCTGCATGCACCACCGTGCCGCCCTTCACTGGCCCAAATTGCTCTTCATTAAGCTTTATTGCACGAGGATTTGAATAATTCTTACACTTGCCGAATAATAGACTTAAATCGCGTTGACACAAAATGTGAAGTTATTAAGTGCAGAGCGTAAAGGCCGCTGCAAGGGAAGGGAGTGGAAAATGTAATGTGTTGATTTAATGAATTTTTTTTTTCTTGCCAATCCCTAACTTAATCTGATGCCTTGATGCAGAAAATGGCATTGTGGAATCAGAGGCAGGCAGACTGCTTCTCCTCTCAATGAATCATAACGAATGGATGAGGTTCAGCAATGATGTCATCTGCCTTCCCATCCCGCCTCTCCTTCTGGAGAGACAGCCATCCATCATCTGACACTTAAAGAGACGGATTTTGGCTGAGCGTGGGGATTTTGAGAGCGTGCCGAGCCCTGCTTGACTGCCCGTCATCTATTCAGCGCTGCCGCCGCTCTCGCCTTCCATGTTTAGCTTAGTCACACTCCGCTGCCTCTCTGCTGTGTGAAGGCAGCAAAGGGGGCAGGAGCAGGAAATTATACAAAGTGGTAGCGCCGCTGAATGTCTCCGCAGATTGAGTCTGCAAGTCTATAACTGGAGAGTGGAGAGGTGACGGCAGCTTTTGATTGGGAAGTGCGCCGGAGTGATTACTGTAAATCACGGGCGGATGCGGCCAGAATCATTGTTCTCGGCTGTTGCCTGCAGGTTGAATCGCAGAGTGGGGACTCTCGCTGCCTCCCTCTGTGTATGTGAACGCACCATAGGGGACACTTTCTATTTCGAGCGCTGGAGGTCAGCATCGCACATTCCAAGGGCAGCCACACCAGGGGTCAGACAGCGAGGGGAGCTCCCTCTGCCCCGTCCCATCCCACACTAAGAAGGGTCTCGACCCAAAACATCATCCTTTGCTTCTCTCCAGAGATGCTGCCTGGCCCACTGAGTTACTCCAGCTATTCGTGTCTATCGTCGGTTTAAACCAGCACCTGCAGTTCCTTCCTACACACACACTCCCGGGACAGCCACAGCAGGAGCCAGATACAGCGTGAAGCTCCCAGTATCTGTAGAGGCTGCTCCTCAAATTCTGGTCGCATTTTAGTCCCACGATTTTTGATTTTCGAGATGTCATGTAACTATTAAAAGTCTTTGTACTTTCTGGTAAACAATGAATAAAGCTCATTGTTAAGAAGGGAAATCAAGTGAATGTCCCTCTACACCGTCCCATCACATAGTGCAGGGGTCAGACACAGGGTGAAGGTCCCGTTGTACCGTCCAGCCGAAGGCTCTATAGCTTTTCTGTTCAGCTCTGTAACTCTGTGACTTTATGACATGCGAGTCGGTACGTTAATTGGCTGCTGTAAATCGCCCCCTGGTGCGGGTGATAGAATGTGAGTGAATAGGTTTACAAGTTACGGACTTCGCACAGAGAGCCAACATTCACTCAACGGGCTGAATGGCATCCTACTGTGTTGTGTGAAATTTAATAACTATAATAATAAACAACATACCCATGTACTAGTATTCTCCACAACTTTCTTAAGGATTAGTATCACCTATACTCTAGATAGACAAGTAAGGTTCACGACCCGAAACATCGCCCATTCCTTCTCTCCATAGATGCTGCCTCACCCGCCGAGTTACTCCAGCATTTTGTGTCTCCCTTCGATTTTACCAGCACCTGCAGTTCTTTCTTACATCATCTACATCAACCTACACTGGGGCAAAGAAGTTCTACAGGATGCATCACACTTGGATTTGGGAACAGCTCTGTCCAAAGCCGCAAGAAATTGCAGAGAGTTGTGGATGTAGCCCAGTCCATCACACAGACCAGACTCTCCACCATCGACTCCATTGACACTTCACACCGCCTCAGCAAAGCAGCCAGCATAATCAAGGACCACTCACACCCTGGTCGTTCCCTCTTCTCTTCACTTCTCTCCTGCCGGGCAGACAATACAAAAGCTTGAAAGCACGTAGCACCAGATTCAGTAGCAGCTTCTTCCCCGCTGTTATTAGCTGACTGAACGGTCCTCTCATAAGCTGGAGTGTAGTCCTCATCTTCAACCCTACCTTGTGGCCCTTGCACTTTCCCTGTAACTATAACACTACAACGCTGTAACACAACATTCTGCACTCTGGTATTTTTCACTTTGCAGTACCTGTTGTACTTGATTATACTTATGTATAATATGATCTTACCGGATAGTGTACAAATAAAGGTTTTCACTGTGCAAGTGACAATGATAAACCACTACCACTATATTGGGACCGATGTACCCATAAGATGCAATGTACCTCCTCCCTGTAATTTTATCAGGGCGACTGTTCACTATAATGTACACGTGTAAATTATTTTCTATGACTGGATAGCACACAACAAAAGCTTTTTGCTGCACCTGGGCACATGTGATAATATTAAACAAAACTAAAAATACTAAAACAAGGGCAGATATTCCCTGTACTATACACAAGGTCCGACAAGTTTGTAAGTCAAAGGAAATGATTTGGACCATTCGGCCCACCAAGTCTACTCTGCCATTTAACCGCAGCTGATCTATCTTTCCCTCACAAACCCATTCTCTGGCCGTCTGTCCATAACATTTGATATCCTTACTAATCAAGAATCTGTCAATCTCCTCTTTAAAAATACCCAATGACTGGACCTCCACAGCCTTCTGTGACAATGAATTCCACAGATACACTACACCCTGGCTTAAGAAATTCATCTTCATCTCCATTCTAAAGGTACCTCCTTTTATCCTGAGGGTGTGCCCTCTGTTCCTAGATTCTTCCATTGTGAAAACATCTTCTCCACATCCACTCTATCCAAGCCTTTCACTATTCAGTAGATTTCAATGAGGTCCCCCCACTCATCAATCTAAACGCCAGTGCCCTCAAACACTCATCATACATCATCATACGCCTGATATTGTTGTCACGTTTACCGGGGAGTTTGCAGGCTCCGACATGTATATCCATTTGTGTGTGTGGTTACGGGGAGAAGGTTGGAGATTGGGGTATAGATGGAAAAATAGATCAACCATGATAGAATGGAGGAGCAGACCCGATGGGCCTAATGGCCTAATTCTGTGTTCCTGTGTTTAATGGTCTTTATGGCTGCGGTTCCCTGCAGTATACACGGCGACTGGTGATCTCTGCACACCAGGAGTGCTGTTCCCATAGTATACACAGGGGTTGCTGTTCTCCATAAAATGCACACCGGGGCTGCTATTCCCCATGTTATACACGGGCCCACAGTCCCTATAATCTACACACAAGTTGCTGCTCCCATAGTAGTTTCAGGAACCAGCTACATCCATAACATTTTGGGAGCTGTCCCTAACCCTAACATGCACATGGGCTGTTACCCTTACAATAAGTACAGGGGCTGATATATTTTACATTGGCAGCTTACAACCCAGCCTGTATGCATGTTGATTTTTCTTATTTCAAGTAACCCTTGCATTCCCTCTATCTCCACCCCTCCCCCCCCCCCCCCCAATTCTTGTTGTCCTGCTTGTTTTGCTGTTCATATCCGGGCTGTGTTATCATCTCCTCAGCCAACAATGGACCATTGTGGGCTCCACCTTTCCTTAGTCATCGGTGCCACCTCCAATTTGTTTTGAATCTTTTCATACCTCCAGTTTCCATCTCCCCTGACTCTCAGTCTGAAGAAGGGTCCTGTCACGTAACACCACCTACCCATGTTCGCCAAAGCTGCTGCCTGGCTCTCTGAGTTACTCCAGCACTTTGTGTCTAAGTTCTACTAATATTCCTTCTTTGATAAACTGTCTTGCGTTTGCTTTGAGATACTCTTGGGCTGCTAGCCTTTACAACATGGTGAGTCATAGAGTTGTACAGCATGGAAACAGGCCCTTTGGCCCACCTTGTCCCTGCTGACCAATTTGGCATAATGGGCTAGCCCCATTTGCTAGCATTTGGCCCATAGCCCTCTAAACCCTTCCTATGCATGTACCTGTCCAAATGTCTTTTAAAAGTCGTAATTGTATCCGCTTCAATAGCTTTCTTTGGTAGCTCATTCTAGATACGGACTGCCCTCTGAGTGAAAACGTTGCCTCCGAGGTCCCTATTAAATCTCTCCCCACTCACCTTAAGTGTGTGCCCTCTAGTTTTAAAATCCTTAGGAAAACCTCGGACAAATTGTTGGTTATATTTACGCCCAGGAAACGGAAACACTTGCCCATCTCCACATCAGCATTGATGCTGACTGAGATACCAACCATTCACTGTGTAAAATAAACCTTCCCTGTCAAATTATGTTACAAAACTACTTCCTCTCACCTTAAATCCGAGCCCTCCTTTCCACTCCATATGACGGCATGGTGGCGCAGCTGGTAGAGCTACTGCCTCACAGAGCCAGAGACTTGGGTTCGATCCTGAACCCGGCTGCTGTCTGTGTAGAGTTTGCACGTTTTCCCTGTGACCGCGTGGGGTTTCTTTGGGTACGCCAGGTTCCTCCCACGTCCCCAAAAATGTGCACGTTTGTAGGTTAATTGGCTTCTGTAAATTGCCCCGAGTGTGTAGGATGCAAATGTGGAATAACAAAGAACTGGTGACTGATGGTCGGCATGGACCTGGTGGGCTGAAGGGCCTGTTTCCATGCTGTATTTTGAAACTTAAACAAAACTAAAACCCACTTCTTTCTTAATTTGTAGGAAATGAATTAGTCACACCTCTGCTGGATTACTTAGAACCTTCCAATCCACAGGAACAATACAATAATCAATTTATAGAACTTTGGAAAATGATAGCCAATGTGTCTGCAGCTACTCCTTTCACAACTCTACGATGTGGGTCATATCAGCTTTCAAACCAATCGTTTCTCTGAAAATATATTTTGATAAAATAGTCTTTAGGTCTAGGATTATTATTGTCATGTGTACCAAGGTACAACACAGAGTTTTGTTTTGCATGCTAACCATCCAGATCAAATAACACCATACATAAATACAATGAAGTCAAACTCAAGTACAATAGGTAGAGCAAGGGGGAAGATACAGAGTGCAGAATATAGTTCTCAGCATTGTAGCACATTAATTCAATGTCTGCAATGGGGTAAAGGTGAATCGGACAGTACCCTAGCTTATGGAAGGACAGCTCAGAAACTAGTGGGGTGCTGCAAGGCTCAGTGCTGCGACCCCAGTTATTTACAATATATATTAACAATTTAGAGGAAGGAGTTAAATGTGACATGTTTCCATGTTTGCGGATGACACAAAGCTGGATGGCAGTGTGAGCTGCGATGAGGATGCTATGAGGCTGCAAGGTGACTTGGATAGGTTGGGTGAGTGGGCAGATGCATTTCAGATGCAGTATAATGTGAGGTTATCCGCTTTGGTGGCAAGAACAAGAAGGCAGATTATTATCTGAATGGTGTCAGATTAGGAAAAGGGGAGGTGCAACGAGACCTGGATGTGCTTGCACATCAGTCACTGAAAGTAAGCATGCATGTACAGCAGGCAGTGAAGAAAGCTAATGGCATGTTGGCCTTCATTGCGAGAGGATTTGAGTTTAGGAGCAAGGAGGTCCTACTGCAGTTGTACAGGGCCCTGGTGAGACCGCACCTGGAGTGCTGTGTGCAATTTTGGTCTCCTAATTTGAGGAAGGACATTATTGCTATTGAGGGAGTGCAACATTGGTTCGCCAGGTTAATTCCCGGGATGGCGGGACTGACATATGATGAAAGAATGGGTCGGATGGGCTTGTATTCACTGGAATTTAGAAGGATTAGAGGGAATCTTATAGATACATATAAAATTCTTAAAGGATTGGACACGCTAGATGCAGGAAAAATGTTCCCGATGTTGGGGGAGTCCAGAACCAGGGGGTCACAGTTTAAGAATAAGGGGTAGGCCATTTAGGACTGAGACGAGGAAATACTTCTTCACCCAGAGAGTTGTGAATCTGTGGAATTCTCTGCCACAGAAGGTAGTGGAGGCCAATTCACTGGATGTTTTCAAGTGTTAGATTTAACTCTTAGGGCTAAAGGAATCGCGGGATATGGGGAAAAAGCAGGAACGAGGTACTGATTTCAGATAATCAGCCATGATCATATTGAATGGCGGTGCTGGCTCGCAGGGCAGAATGGCCTACTCCTGCACTTATTTTTCTATGTTTCGATCAAACCTGATAACTGAGGGGAAGAAACTGTGAATGGGTGATCGATGGTTGGCATGGGCTCGGTGGGCTGAAGGGTCTGTTTCCATGCCGTATCTCTCAAGCAATTCAAGTGTATAACAGAGGTCAGTGTTGTGAGGTGTTCAATAGCCTGATCGTTGTTTGTTCTAGGTTGTCTTCGAGCAGCAGGTGAAACAGTTCGCTGTGGAAACATAGGACTGCAGATGCTGGTTTATACTGAAGATAGACGCAAAGTGCTGGAGTAACTCAGCGGGTCAGGCAGCATTCCTGGAGAAAAAGGATGGGTGATATTTCGGGTTGGGACACAAGGGTCCCGACCTGAAACGGCACCTCTCTATGTTATCCAGATATGCTGCCTGACCCGCTGAGTTACTCCAGCATTTTGTGTCTGTCTCCGAAACAATTCACTCCCAGCGTGACCAGTCCACATCTGGGGCATCTCCGCTTGTTGCTCTCAGAACTTCCCAGGCTGATCCCGGTGGTCAGTCCCATTCGGGATTGGATTCAGGTTATTCACATTCCCACCTAGAAACAAAATGAAAGGAAGAACGTTAGATGGAGTTTTCTCCCCAAGATGATAAAAACTTCTGCAAAGTTTGTCCAAAAGCCTCCCTCTTCCTGAAACAAATAACAGACTCTAATTTCTCTCCCGACGCCCTCCCCCCAAATAAAAATATTGTTAAAAACTGGAAGAAATGTTCACGGTTATGAGTGTTACATTGGGCCGGGAATCAGTAAATTGCAGTTTTGATGAGAGCTTTCCCATAGCCAGGCAACATGAGATGGATTTAATATCCTCGCAGTCTGACAGTGTAAATCAATTGTTAGAAAATTGAAGTAATTTCTTGAAGGAACCGGAGACAAAAAGTCACTTAGTCTCTGAAAAATAGGTGGCCTCCATCATATAAAGTTCCTTAAAACAAGATATATTGAACCGACGCCATTCCGTGCCTCCACTGTGGGCGAGTTCCGTTGCAAGATTTGATTACGGCAAAATGATGCATTTTTTCATTAAAGGGATATTATCAGCCTTATCGCCCTTTGTAAATTCCTACTTATTTCTGAAAGCATTGCTCAATATCGCAGGGCCGTGCACAGTTCTTGTACCTGCTCCAACGGTTCCCACAGGAGTGCATCATGAGGATTTATAAGGACGACCCCAGGAAGCAGACAAAATGTGACTCTGCGAACGGACACGTGTTTTACAAGGAAGGAGAAAGCTCTAAATTATGCAATTATGCAGAGGTCAATCAGACCTTCAGTGCAGCAGTGGCTGAAGATAGAACATTGTCAATACCAGACAGATTCCTGGGATGTCAGGACTTTCATATGAAGAAAGACTGGATAGACTCGGCTTGTACTCGCTAGAAGATTGAGGGGGGGTCTTATAGAAACTTACAAAATTCTTAAGGGGTTGGACAGGCTAGATGCAGGAAGATTGTTCCCGAAGTTGGGGAAGTCCAGAACAAGGGGTCACAGTTTAAGGATAAGGGGGAAATCTTTTAGGACCGAGATGAGAGAAACATTTTTCACACAGAGAGTGGTGAATCTCTGGAATTCTCTGCCACAGAAGGTAGTTGAGGCTAGTTCATTGGCTATATTTAAGAGGGAGTTAGATGTGGCCCTTGTGGCTAAAGGTATCAGGGGGTATGGAGAGAAGGCAGGTACAGGATACTGAGTTGGATGATCAGCCATGATCATATTGAATGGCGGTGCAGGCTCGAAGGGCCGAAGGGCCTACTCCTGCACCTATTTTCTATGTTTCTATGTTTCTATCTCATAGAAACAAGGAACTACAGGCGCTCGTTTGGAAAAAAAAGACACAAAGTGCTGGAGTAACTCAGCGCGTCAAGCAGCATCTCCGGAGAACACGGAAAGGTGACCCCTCAGTCTCCATCACTTTTATTGTCGATATATCTCGTTCCATAATCTGTTTCTGATTATTCGTTTTGGTTTATTATTGTCACGTGTACTGAGATAGAATGAAAAACATTGTGTGCGTGCTTTCCATATAACACAATTCCTTGCATGAATACAATCAAGCCGCACACAAGTACAACAGGTAGCGCAAAGAGGAAAATACCAGCGTGCAGAATGTAGTGTTACAGCGTTATAGCAAAGATAGCTTGCTATATGATCTTTGGTTGTAGTGTTACAGTTACAGAGAAAAAGTCCAGTGTCCCCAATGAGGTAGGTTGGAAGATCGGAGCTACACCCTAGTTTATGGAAGGACCGTTCAGTAGTCTGATATCAGTGGAGAATAAGATGTTCCTGAATCTAGTGGTCCGCGCTCTCAAGCTGTTGTGTCTTCTGCACAACGAGAGACGGGAGCTACCTACAAGAACTACAGGTAGTGTAAAGAGAAAAATACCAGACTGCAGAATGTAGTGGTCTAGCCTTATAGTGTTGCACTTACAGAGAGAGTGCAGATTAAGCCCTGGTAACATCATGGTGAATCTCTTCTGCACCCTTTCCAACTTAATAACATCCTGGGATAGACGGTTCCTCGGTCTGAAGAAGAATCCCGACCCAAAACATCACCCATCCTTTTTCTCCAGAGATGCTGTCTGACCCACTGAGTTACTCCAGCACTTTGTGTCGATCTTCCGTACATACCAACATCGGCAGATCCTTTCTACACACGCAATGACACCCTTGGGCAGCTGGGCGACCAAAACTGCACGCAAAACTCCAAGTGTGGTCTCACGAACGACATGTACAGCTGCATCATGATGTTCCAACTTCTGTACTCAACGCCCTTTTCAATGAAGACCGTTTGTCGCTCTTTATTGCATTCATCTGTACATTCTTTATGTTCTTAAGAACCCACGAGGATCCAGCTAGTTCACTGGCGCTGAGGAAGGACTGAACCATTGTCAGCTTGCTTGAGCAACTCATTGAAGGTCTGGAGCAGCTGTATCCTCAGGAGGTTGGGAGAGACTCGGTGAATTCATCCTGTAGACCAGAGGTGATGGATACTGGTTTACACCCAGGGTCAAGGGGAGCTGATTGTCAAGTTACGGAGCAAATACGATGGCTGTCAGATCGTGAGGGCTAACTTTTTTACACAAAGGGTGGTAGGTGTATGGAACGGGCTGCCGGAGCACGTAGTTGAGACAAGTACTATCGCAACGTGTAAGATTTAGACAGGTACATCGACAGGGTAGGTTTGGAGGGATATGGACCAAACACAGGCAGGTGGGACTAGTGTAGATGGGACTTCTTGGTCGGTGTGGGCAAGTTGGGCCAAAGGTCCTGTTTCCACACTGTGTGACTCTATCCAACCCGGCCACGTCAGGAGCCGTGCATCTATGATGGAGGATACAAACCTTCCATACTTTAGACTTAGCGCAGCGGTAGAGTTACTGACTTACAGAGCCAGAGACCCGGGTTCGATCCTGACCACGGGTGCTGTCTGTACGGAGTTTGTACACCCTCCCCGTGACCTGCATGGGTTTGCTCCGAGATCTTCAGTTTCCTCCCACACTCAAATGACGTTCAGGTTTGTAAGTTAATTGGCTTGGTAAATGTAAAAATTGTCCCTAGTGTGTGTGTGTGGGATAGTGTTAATATGCGGGGATCACTGGTCGGTGTGGTCCCGGTGGGCCGAAGAGCCTGCTTCCGCGCTGTCTCTCTAAACTAAACTAAATTTGGCAGTAGATACAGAAGCCTGAAAACACGTAACACCTGATTCAGTAACAGCTTCTTCCCTGCTGTTATCGCTCCTCCCATAAACAAGGGTGTCGGCCCGATCTACCAAACCACCTCATTGCAAACCTTGCACTTTTTTTTCTCTGCAGTCCTGGGTATTGACTGGACGTTGTGTTAAAGCAGAGATTCGTGAGTTGATCTGATCAGTTTGAACAGTAGGTGAAATGTGCATGATGGAGCATCATTCCACACCCCCGTCTGGGGAAATGGAGAGCCACGTGTGTGCGGAGAACGAGGCACCGGCGATGATCTCTCGAGGAGCTCAGCTCCAACGATGGAGACTTGCCCGCACGTTGTCCCAGAGATACAACCCGAGCCCGCAGCGGCCTAGCCCTCAACCGAGACGGCGCATGGTGAGATTGGTTCAGCCATGGCTCTTCCTCAATCCCACCTCTCTCACTGACCCGCCCCTCATTGACTCATCTCTCCACTGACCCCTCTCCCCACTGACTCCTCTCCCCCACAGACCTCTCTCACCCAGACTTGTCTTCCCCACCGACCTCTGTGCTTAGACCCCTCTCCCTCAGATCCCCTACACTCTTCGACCCCCTCCCTCCCTCCCCTCTGTGGGGTGTATGTGCCCGCTGGTCGGGACGGTGTGTCACAGTTGATCCCTGTTGAAATGTGAAGCTCCGTGTATAATAGGCATGGAGCCGTGACGTTTAACCTCTCGCTGAGACAAATTATTTCTGGGCTTCCAGAACCCACAGTGCACAGAGCCTGAATGATCCAGGTCACACCGAGGTGTATCTGCTTACAAAAACCATTCACATCTGTTCCAAAAATCTAAGCATTTTTTACGATGTTAAAACGGCAAAGTTACTCAAAATAAGCATTGTACTGCCCCTCAATACTGTCCCTCCCCCAGTGCGGCGCTCCCTCATTACCGCCCCTCCCACAGTGCGGCGCTCCCTCATTACCGCCCCTCCCCCAGTGCGGCGCTCCCTCATTACCGCCCCTCCCACAGTGCGGCGCTCCCTCATGTCTGCCTATGTGAATTGTCCTTAGTGCGTAGAATATTGCTGGTGTACGGGGTGATCACGGACTCGGTGGGCCGGAGGGCCTGTTTCCACACTCTGTACTTGTACCACACAGTATCTCTAAAGGCCCCAGTGAAGCAGCTCTATCCAGGATCAGCCGGGTCCCTGGACTAAAGAGCAGTTGTCAGTAACAGTGCGGTGGATCCATTGATACCCGGGAATCCTTAGTGGGTCATCGTGAAGGGGCTCAGCCTGAAACTCAGAGGGTTCCCGGACTTCCCTTCCTAAGAATAGTGATGGGAGCTAATTCCTTGCCTCAGCGACACCCCCACACACCCGGGAACTGAGAGGAAACATCCCAAGGCTTTTTTCACCATGTCTTCACTGGAGAAATAAGGAACTTACGATGCTGGATAATAAAACAACCTCAGTCTGAAGAAAGGTCTCCTATCCATGTCCTACAGAGATTCTGCCTGACCCGCTGAGTTGTTCCTTCTTTTGCAGGTCAATAGGACGACCGTAGATGAGGCATGGACATGTTGTGCTGAGAGACTTGTTTCCATGCTTTAGAGTTCTACGATTCTATGAATTACTTTACAATTTTTAATTATTGGGCACGCAGTCCCAGGCATCACACAAACCAACCTCTTCCATTTACCCCATTTACACTTCACGCTGCCTCGGCAAGGCCACCATCATTATCAAGGATGAATCTCATCCCCGGACATTCCCTCTTCGCCCCTCTCCCATCAGGCAAGAGGTACAGAAGTGTGAAAACACATAACTCCAGATTCAGGGTCACTTTCTTCCCATCTGTTATCAGGCAACTGAACCATCCTATCACTAACTAGAGAGCGGCCCTGAGCTACAATCCACCTCGGACTACCTGTAATCAGATTTTACTGGACTTTATCTTGCACTAAACATTGTTCCATTTATCCTATATATGTATTTAAGAAGGAACTGCAGATGCTGGAAAATCGAAACGTTGCCTATCTCCTTCGCTCCATAGATGCTGCTGCACCCGCTGAGTATCTCCAGCATTTTTGTGTGCATCCTATATATGTACACTGTGGACGGCTTGTTTATAATCATGTATAGTTGACTTGATAGTATGCAACAAAACCTCTTCACTGTTCCTCGGTACATGTCACGATAAACCAAATTCAACTAAACTAAACTTATTCCTGTTTTATTAGTTTTTACTTCAATTTATTCCTGTTTTATTCTTTTATATCTCCATTGGACATCCACATCACAAATTAAGAGTCAATAATTAAGTCAAGAGTGTTTAATAGTCATAAATATAGCAACTAAATAATGACATTATCATTGTTGCGGATTAACAGGCCCATTAATGCAATAACATACAAAAAATATATAATAATCAATAGTACAATAGATTGATGTCATAATGCAGGGTAGCCATAATTGTGCAAAACTGAAGTCCATAGTTCAACCAAATATACAGTCCTTAGAAGATCATAGTTGCTGAGGTTCGTGTTGTGCAGTGTTCAAGAGCCTGATGGTTGCTGGGAAGAAGCTGTTCCTGAACCTGGAGGTCACGGTTTTCAGGCTCCTGTGCCTTCTTCCCGATGGTAGCAGCGAGATGAGAGCTTGGCCAGGGTGGTGTGGGTCTTTGATGATGCTGGCTGCCTTTTTAAGGCAGCACCTCCTGTAGATCAAATTGATGGTGGGATGGTCAGTACCGGTGATGGACCAGGCAGTGTCCAACACTTTCTGTAGTCTCCTTCCTTCCGGGGCGAAGAGTTCAAATTTCACCTGTCCATTCCCTCCACAGACGCTGCCTGACCCGCTGAGTGCCTTCAGCATTTTGTGTTTTGATCAAGATTCCAGCAGCTACAGTTTCTTGTGCCTCAATGTTGGCAGCATGGGAGTATAGGGAGGAGAGGAAAGAGCGGGCCGGCACAATGGCGCAATGGCAGATTTGCTGCCTCACAGCTCCAGAGACCAGGTTTCGAACCTGACTATGGGTGCTGTCTGTACAGAGTTTGTACGTTCGCCCTGTGACTGCGTGGGTTTTCTCCGGGTGCTCCGGTTTCCTCACACACTCCAAAGACGTGCAGGTTTATAGGATAATTGGCTGCTGTAAATTGTAAATTGTCCCTTGTGTGTAGGGTAGTGCTAGTGTATGGGGATCGCTGGTCGGCGCGGGTTTGGTGGGCAGAAGGGCCTGTTTTTGCGCTTTATCTCAAAAGTAAACTAAACTAAAGAAGGGGGGGGGGGGGCGAAGTGAAGGGGCAGCTCTGGTGACTGGGGTCCAACGGTGGGGAAGAGGGGGGGGGGGGTGCGGTGCGTGGGCGAGGGGCAGCGGGAGCTTGGAGATGCAAGTGTCCCGTCAGGCCTAAGGTTCAGTGAGAGTGCAGTCCACGCACCTCCCAGCCACCATCAATCTGGGACTGTGTGCTCGGCACGGTTAGCCTGTCGGCTGTGATGTGAATGAATTGTGCTGCGCGCCGTGCCGTGTGTCAGTAACCCGACACCCAGCTCGTTACTGAGGAGTCTGTCGGCTGGCGGGGAGCACTCCCCCTAATCCCCGCTCCATGGCCAGAGGCACGCGTGGCACGGGAGCTGTGCTCCAATCATTAATCTGCGGCCGGTAATATCCCGCTTCAATATCCCTTCATGCCAGCTCAGTTTTCACCGGGTTGCCAACAGGCCCCATCCACCCAACTTCAGGGGTAAACCATTTATTACATTATTAACTGCTGTTGGTGAAATCCATCTCCGTATAATTGTCATGAAGACTCACTCATAGTCATAGATTCACACAGTCATGCAGCGTGGAAACAGACCCTTCAGCCCAACCTGCCCACACCGACCAACATGTCCCATCTACACTAGCCCCACCTGCCTGCGTTTGGCCAATAACCCTCTCAAGCTGTTCTATACATGTACCTGTCTAGGTGTTTCTCAAACGTTTAGGCATTAAGGCACTCATGAGGCATTATGCGACTACTAACAGTTTAGTTTCGTTCAGGAATACAGCATGGAAGCTGGCCCTTCAGCCCACCCAGAAAGGCCTAGATAGTCTGGATGGGGAGAGGCCATTGCCACAGACTGCGGTGGAGGCCAAGTCTGTGGGTGTTTTCAAAGCGGAGATTGGTAGGTTCTTGATTAGTAAGGGTGTCAAAAGTTGCAGGGAGAAGGCTGGAGAATGGAGTTGATGGGGGAATGGAATGGTAGAGCAGATTCGATGAGCTGGATGTCCTAATTCTGCTCCTATGTCTTATGGTCCTACGGTCTTAGATCCACGCCAACCATCGATCACCCGTTCACACTATGTTATCCCACTTTCTCATCCACTCCTTACACACTAGGGGCAATTTACAGAGGGCCAATTAACCTACAAACCTGCACGTCTTCAGATTGTGGGTGGAAACCGGAGCACCCGGAGGAAACCCAGGCAGTCACCGGGAGAACGTGCAAACTCCGTACAGACTGTACCCGAGCCCCAACAGAGTCACGGAGAAACAATGCGGGAACAGCTATTTATCTTTGCACCGAATGTTGTAGTGTACCTGAACAATGTGGACGGCCTGGTTGTAATCATGTATTGTCTTTCCACTTACACCTGGAATGTTTTCTCTCGAATGCCGGAGGTTGAGGGGAGAACTGATAGAAGTATATATAATGACGAGAGGCATAGATATGGTAGACAGCCAGAACCTTTATATCATAGATATGGTAGACAGCCACAACCTCCTACCTTAAAGCATAGCATAGCTTTAAGGTAAGAGGGGAAAGTTTAATTGAGATATGCAAGGGAAGTTCTTTACCCAAAGGGTGGTGAGTGCCTGGAGCTCACTGCCAGGGGTGGTGGTGGAGGCAGATACGATAGCGGCGTTTAGGAGTTTTAGACCGACGCGTGGATATGCAGGAAATGGCAAACTCCACACACACACAGCACCCGAGGATAGGATCGAACCCATGGCCGTGGCATCGTGAGGCAGCGGTTCTACCCGCTGCGCCGCTGTGTTTGTTCATATTTCTGGATATCACACTTATCGGGTGCATTTAAGATCCCTGACCCTATGTTTTGATAGCGTTTTCTCCCATTTGGCCATTTCACGAGCCGAGGCTGAGAAAAGTGGTTTGAAGTCGGTGATATTTTCGTCCGCGGCAGGCAGCATCTCTGGAGAAGATGGATGGACGTTTCACGTCAGGACCCTTATTCGGACAATACTACACCCCTACTACGACCAATTTAAACATAGTTTTAAAAGATACAGGATGAAACATGCCCTTCGGCCCACGCGAACAACCAATCACTTGTTCGCGCTAGTTTAAAGATAGTGAAAGGGAAAGTGATGGAAACAGAATAGGTGTCAACGGGTGATCGCTGGACGGGGTAGGCTCGGTGGGCCGAAGGGCCTGTTTCCATGTTGTATCGCTAAACTCTCAAAATCAACTTTTGTGTGTATGTGTGTTTAAAGAGTGCTATATAAACTCAAGAGGGTGTCGTGGATAAGACTATTCGGTTGCCAAGATAGCAAGTGTTATACGCCAATCCACACTGAAACCGAGGAAGGGTCCCGAGCCAAAACGCCACCCTTCCTTTTTCTGCAGCAATGCAAGCTGACCAACTGAGATACTCCAGCACTTTATGTCTATCTTCGGTATAGATACCAGCATCTGCATTACCTTCCTACACGCTGAAACGTGGTGTTGCAGGATTAATTGGACCTTGTCAGGACCTCGTCTAAATATAGCCGATTCCAACAGCTCCCTTTAGCAGGGCCGGTGGTGTTGCCAAGTTGAAGATCGCTGTGTTAATGCGGTCTATATTAAGCCAACACTCCTCGGTTAATGAGATCTAATGCGACGCAAAGCTATACTTAGGCGTCCGATCCCTCAGATAACGAGCCTTTGATTTGGTGCCAGGGTGGTTATAAGTGAGGCCTGTCACCATTTGAGGCGGTGATTAGGGTGTAAGCGGGAGGAATGTTTCTGTGAGGGTTGTAGGGAGCACACTCTGCCTCTGGCTGAGAGATCCTTTGACACGCGATGTGGTGAGGTTGGATTTCAGGACTAGGGTTGAACTCGAGGGGAATGCGGCCGCGGCTGATAACCGGGGCAGCTGTCGAGAGCCAGGGCTGGGACCGCACTGGCTGGGGAGGCTGGGCCGAGAGCGGTCTTTACACTGTGGAGACACAGCCCTGAATCGGGCCCTTCGGCCCTTCGGGTCTGTGACGGCCAGCGACCTCCCCACTACACTAGCACTATCCTACACACTCGGGACAATTTACAATGTTGCAGGTCAATTATCCTGAAAACCTGAATGTTTTTGGGATGTGGGAGTGTTTCGGAGCACCCGGAGAAAACCCACGCGGACGCAGGGAAAATGCGCATACACTGTACAAGACAGCACCCGTAGTCAGGATCGAACCTGGGTCTCTGGTGCTGTGAGGCAGCAACTCACTGGTCACTGAAGGACTGGGACCCCTGCATCTACCAGCAGCCTCGGGGTCTAACTCCACCTCCCTGCTGCTCCTTCGTTAACTTACACATTTACAGAACAGTGCAACACGGGAACAGGCCCTTCAGCCCACAATGTCCATGCTGAACTTGATGCCAAATCAAACTAACCTCCTCTGCCCGCACGTGATCCATATCCATCCATTCCCGGGGTATCATAGAACATAGAACAGTACAATACAGGAACAGGCCCCTCAGCCCACAATGTCCATGCTGAACATGGTGCCAAGACCAACTCTGGCGGCAGAGTGAGCAGCAGTAAAGTTACTGCCTCACAGCGGCAGAGACCCAGGTTCGATCCTAACTACGGGTGCTGCCAGTATGGAGTTTGTACATTCTCGCCATGACTGCGTGGACTTTCTCCGGGTACTCCAGTTTTCTCCCACACTCCAAAGACGCACAGGTTTGTAGATTAATAGTCTTCATTAACATTGTAAAATTGTCCCAAGTGTGTAGAATAGTACGGGGTGTATGGGGTAATCGCTGGTCAGCACGGACTCAGTGGGCCGAAGGGCCTGTTTCCACGCTGTATGTCTAAAGTCTCAATCTCCATGTGAGTCGGGAGGATGCATTTTAAGGGAGGCTGGACAAGTAGAGTGAGAAGAGGGACATAGAATGGGAAAACAGTTCACGATGAACTTATAGAGTAATTGAGTGATACAGCGTGGAAACCGGCACTTCGACCCAACTTGCCTACACCGGCCAACATGTCCCAGCTAGGCAGGTCCCACCTGCCTGCGTTTGGTCCATATCCCTCAAACCTGACCTATCCATGCACCTGTATAACTGTTTCTTAAACGTTGGGATAGTCCCTGCCTCAACTACCACCTCTGACAGCTTGTTCCATACACCCACCACCCTTTGTCTGAAAAATGTACCCCTCAGATTTCTATTAAATCTTTTCCCCTTCACCTTAAATCTACGTCCTCTGGTCCTTGATTCCCCTACTCTAGGCAAGAGACTCTGTACATCTACCCAATCTATTAATCTCATGATTTTATACACTTCTATAAGATCACCTCTCATCCTCCTGCGCTCCAAGGAATAGAGTCTCAGCCTACTCAACCTCTCCCTACAGCTCAGACCCTCTAGTCCTGGCAACATCCTCATAAATCGTCTTTGTACCTTCCAGCTTGACAACACCTTTCCTAGAACATGGTGCCCAGAACTGAACACAATACTCTAAATGCAGTTTCACCAATGTCTTATACAACTGCAACGTAACCTCCAAAACTCTACACTCAATACTCTGACTGATGAAGGCCAATGTGCCAAAAGCCTTATTGTCCACCTTATCTGCTGGACCTTCAAGGAACTATGCACCTGCACTCATAGATCCCTCTGCTCTACAACACTCCTCAGAGTCCTACCATTTACTGTGTAGGTCCTGCCCATGTTAGTCTTCCCAAAATGCAACATCTCAAATTGCAACTTGCAATTCTTAATACTTATTAATACATAACACCTCCATTAAATTCCATCAACCATTCCTTAGCCCACCTGGCCAATTGATCAAGATCCTGCTGCAATTTTTCACAACCATCTTCACTATCTGCAAAACCACCCACTTTTGTATCATCAGCAAACTTGCTAATCTTGCCCTGTACCTGCATGTTCTCATCCATATCACTGATACAGATGGCAAACAGTAACGGGCCCAGCACCGAACCCTGAGGCACACTACTAGTCACAGGCCTCCAAGTCCGAGAAGCAACCTTCCACCATCACCCTCTGCTTCCTTTCATGAAGCCAATTTTATATCCATTCATCTCTCTCCTTGGATGCCATGCAATCTAACCTTCCAGAGCAGCTTACCATGCAGAACCTTGTTGAATGCCTTACTGAAATCTATGTATACAACATCTACAACCCTGCCCTCGTCAACCTTTTTAGTCACGTCTTCAAAAAACTCAATCTGATTTGTGAGACACGACCTCCCACGTACAAAAGCAATACTGACTATCCCTAATCAGCCCTTGTCCATCTAAAATGCTTGTATATCCTATCCCTCAGAATACTCTCACTTAACTTTCCGACTACAGGTGTTAAACTCACCAGCCTATAGTTCCCAGCATTTTCCCAGTAGCCGTTGTGTCCCAGACTTATGTCCCAGCACGGGCTTGTTGGGCCGAATGGCCTGTTTCGGGGCTGTATGTCCTGGCGATTCACTCAAAGGGCTGTCCCTGCAGCCTGTCCCTATGGCAGTGAACCTCTAGCTGATGAATTTTATAAAACAGTGACAGCACAAGGATGCAATTTCATAAATGTTGGATATGTGTGGAGATGTCATGAATGATTTATCAGGAATCCAGTCAGGCGGTTAGTTGGTGAAGGGAGGGGGTGCCAGGGATGAATTCTGTGCCAATGGCTTATTAGCTCCTCACAAGGCAACAACTTCTCCAATGCTGCAAAGTATCCCGCAGGCACATCACACGACGAGATCAAATGCCGGAGAGGCAAGGAACTGCAGATGCCGGAATTGTGGGCCGAAGGGCTCATCCCTGTGCTGTGAGCACCTACAGAGGGTGGAGGGTGTTCCTATGAACCAGGGGACACAGGTTTGAAGTGAGAGGGGAAAGATGGAATAGGAAGCTGAGGCAGAACTTTTCTGCTGCGGTGCGATTCTATGCTCAGTCATTGGTGTGTGGCTTGGGGTTTTGTAAATAATCTGTCTGAAGCACACTTTATACAAAGCCACCGTACTACATTTTGTCTGCTTTCTACATGTTATCTTGTCTATGTATTTAACAACAGATTCGTTCAAAATTTGCTCTGCTCTCTTGAGTTCATTATCCTACACCTCCCGCCCCTCTAGCTATACCCGTGGCCATTTGGTTACCTGAGTAACACTGATCAATGTACACACACGCACGCATATACACATGCATGTGCGTACGCACGCGCACACACACACACACATGCCCGCAAGCACACACACACAAAACACACACATGCTCACACACACACGCTCACACACACAAATACACACACACACAAACACACAGACACATGCGCACACACACACACACAGACGCACGCACGCACAGAAACACACACACTAACACACACATAGAAACACACACACACACACACACACACACACACACACACAGAAACACACACACAAATGCGCACACACACACAGCCTGTGACCCATTTGCAGTTACAGACACATTGAGCTTGACGTTGTGTTGGTGCCAACACCTCATTACGCACAACTCAGGCCAGCCCTTTGCGCTGGCTGCACTGTTTCCATTCCATTCATGGGATCCGAATGTTACTGGAAATACCTTTGCCCCTCGCTAGTTGCCCCTGGGAGGGTAGGGCGAGCGGTCTGTTTGAACGGCTGCCCATCTGCTGAGAAGCTCAGAGGGAGGAAGTTCTGTGATCCTCGTGAAGTCAGATTCATACAGCATGGAAACAGGCCCTTCAATCCAAATCCATTCTGACCGAGATACCCCATCAAAGCCAGTCCCATTTGGCCCACATCCCTTTAAACTATTCCTATCCACATACATCTGTCCAAAAGTCGTCATTGTATCTGCTACTATAGATTCCTCTGACAGCTGGTTCCAGATACGGACTACCCTCTGTGTGAAAAAGTTACCTCTGAGGAGTGAGGACCCTTTTTAAAGTCTTCCTTCTCACCTTAAGCCAGTGTCTTGTGAAAAAGACTGTGAGCATTCATAGGTACTATCACAATGTTTAAAAACCATTTGGACAGGTACATGGATAAGAAAGGGTTAGAGGGATATTGGCCAAACTTAGGCAGATGGGACGAGTGCAGATGAGGGATGTTAGTCGGCGTGGGCAAGTTGGGGTGAAGGGCCTGTTTCTGCGTTGTATAACTCTATGCATTTATCCATGCTCATCATGATCTTGTCCACCTCAACAAGGTCACCCCGCAGCCAAAGAAAAAGTCTTAGCCTATCCAGCCTCTCCCTATAACTCTGGGCAGCACAGTGGCACAGAGGTAGAGTTGCTGCCTCACGGTGCCAGAGGTCCTGGTTAGATCCTGACCATGGGTGCTGACTGTACGGAGCTTGTACGTTCTCCCTGAAGACTGCAACGACCTGGTTCAGGAATAGCTACTTCCCCACAGCCATCAGGCTATTAAACTTGGCTCGGACAAAACTCTGAACATTAATAGTTCATTATCTGTTATTTGCACTTTATCAGTTTATTTATACATGTGTGTATTTACGTATATAATGGTATATGGACACACTGATCTGTTTTGTAGTCAATGCCTACCATGTTCTGTTGTGCTGAAGCAAAGCAAGAATTTCATTGTCCTGTCATGGACACATGACAATAAACTCTCTTGACTTGACTTAACTTGACATATTTTCTCCGTATGTTTTCTCTGAGTGCTCCGGTTTCCTCCCACACTCCAAAGACTTGCGGGTTTGTAGGTTAACATTGGTACGGGGTGATTGCTGGGCGGCGCAGACTTGGTGGGAGAAAAGGGCCTGTTTCCGTGTTGTATCCCTAAAATATTAAGTGTAAAACTCAAGCCTGAAGCCCAGGTGAGTGACATCCTGGTGAATCTCTTCTGCACCCTTTCCAACCTAATGACTTAAGGACAATAGAGTCCACTAGATGGTGTGAACTTCCTGAGTGGTGTTGGAGATGCACTCACCCAGATAACGGAGAGAGAGCTTCATCCTGCTGGTGGGAAGACCGGAGGTTGACAGGAGATGAGTCACTCATTGCAGAGGATCCGGCCTCTGGAATCACACATCCAGTTTAGTTTACTTTAGTTTAGAGATGCAGCACGGAAACAGGCCTTTCGACCCACTGAGTCCGCACCGACCAGCAATCCCCACACATTAACACTATCCTACACACACTAGGGACAATTTATATTTATATCAAGCCAATGCACTCACCTGTATGACTTTGGAGTGTGGGAGGAAACGAAGATCTCAGAGAAAACCCATAGTCGGGTTTGAATCCCGGTCTCTGGTGCTACAAGCTCTATAAGATAGCGACTCTACCGCTCCCTGCAGCATGAAAGATGGGAGGGTTCCTGAGATGGCGCTGGAGAGACCTATGGAAGGTTCCAGTGTTGAAGAGTGTAGCTCTGGGGTTAGCCCGGTGAAACCGGAATAAGCTTGTTGGAGATGGGTTGATAGATGTGGATAATCTCACCAAGGGTGCAAGGGGGGGAAAGGCCTTCTCTACCCTGGGCTTACTATTAACCTAAGCACTGGTGCTTATTTTCACACTGCAGTCCCAGGCTTTATTGGGGCCTACCTCCTCCTTTCCAGTCCCAGGCCTCTCTGGGGCCTACTTCCCCCCACTAGGCCCAGGCCTCTCTGGGGCCTACTCCCCCCACTAGGCCCAGGCCTCTCTGGGGCCTACTTCCCCCCACTAGGCCCAGGCCTCTCTGGGGCATACTCCTCTCTCCAGGCCCTGGCCTCTCTGGGGCCTACATTCACCCTGTTCAGCCAGGCCTTGCTGTCAACCACCTCTCGTCCTGTCACCTGTCTCCCAACTGCTAATCCAGTTTATTTTAAACCCTGAAGCAAAATGACCACTTTAGCATTTATTTGAAGCAGCGATGGGAAAAAATGATGAGAACAGCTGAGAGGGGCTGGGGGCTGGGGGAGCCTTGCCTTCATCTGTCTCCGCTGGGTTACCCTCTGACCTGCTCCTAAAGCCAAGGCTTAGGCCCAAGCTGTCCCGGTTGCGGACGAGAGAGGATTAGTTAGTCTGGTTCAGGAGGGCATTACTAACGCCTGGTCTATCTGTGTGTACCTGGCTATCTGATCCAGGGCTTGCACTGTATAGTTTAGTTTAGTTTAGATATAGTGCGGAAACGGGCCCTTCGGCCCACCTAGTCCGCGCCGACCAGCGATCACCCGTTCATACTAGTTCTATCCTGCACACACTAGGGACAATTTGCAATTTTACAGAACCCAATTAGCCTACAAACCTGAACGTCTTTCGAGTGTGGGAGGAAACCGGAGCACCCAGAGAAAACCCATGCATCCACGGGGAGAATGTTCGAAGTCCATACAGACAACACTCGTAGTCAGGATCGAACCCGGGTCTCTGGCGCTGTGAGGCAGCAACTCTATCGCTACACCAATGTGCCGCCCCTAAACAGGTTGCATCTGATTCGTGAATCATCAGGTGCCTGCAACCTCCCAGAGAGGGTTCCACACAGGATCAGGAGGTGGGGAGTGGGGGGAGGGGGGCGGGTGGGGGTAGTGAGGAGGGCAATTGTGGTCACTATGCTTGCATTGGACACATACATGGAGCTGCCTTTGTCCAGGTGAGAATTAGGAAGCCAAAGGAAATACTTCACGTGGAAATAAGGAACTGCAGATGCTAGTTTACAAAAGAAAAAAACACAAAAGTGCTGGAGTACCTCAGCAGGTCAGGCAGCATCTCTAGAGAACTTGGATAGGTGACGTTTCGGGTGGGACCCTTCTTCATACTGAAAGGGTAGGGGGAAGAAGAAAGGGCGACACAGTGGCACAGCGGTACAATTGGTGCCTTACAGCGCCAGAGATCTGGGTTCGATCCTGACCTCAGGGGCTGTCTGTATGGAGTTGGTACATTTACTCTGTGACCGCAAAGGTTTTCTCCGGGTGCTCTAGCTTCCTCCTACATTCAAAAGATGCACAGGTTTGTTGGTTAATTGGCTTCGGTAAAAAATTGTAAATCGTCTCTCGTGTGTAGGATAGTGCTAGTGTACGGGTTGATTACTGGTTGACACCGACTCGTTGATCAACCCATACCCATGTGCCTGTTTCCATACTGTCCAAAGTCTCAAGGTGTGGAGGCGTCGAGGGTTGATTGTGAGTCGTAGCCCTGTTTGATGTCTGTAGGAATTGACCCCAGGGGGGGAAGTGTGGGCAGTATTCCCGGATTAAGATGCCGACACCGACAGACAGTTAATGACCAGTTAGTAAATCTTCCCAACAAATGTGTCAGAAGTTTAAAGCCACAGCCATGAAGTTGTAAATAAACTTTTCTCATGTTTGATACCCAAACATTAAAGACAAAATCCGTCTCAGGTTTCCCTGGTCGTTCTGCAGGGATTCATAAAGAGCGGCCGATATTAACCAGCGTGTCTACACCGACTGCGGCACCATCCATCACCTTCGCTCATTGAAGACCTACAAATTATGGCCCTTCCTGAAAACACCCGCGGCCTCGGGAAAGAGGGATTGTCCAGAGTGTGGGGGGAGGGTCAGGATAGAGTTTAATGTTAGGAGGGATGAGGTGTGAGATTGTTTTAGACTAGAGATACAGCGCAGAAACAGGCCCTCCGGCCCACCGAGTCCGCTCCGACCAGCAATCACTCCATACACTAACACTATCCGAAACACTAGGGACAATATTGCAATTTCACCCAAGCCAATTAACCTACAAACCTGCACATCTTTGGAGTGTAGAAGGAGCCCCCGGAGAAAACCCACGCGGCCACGGGGACAATGTACAAACTCCGTACAGTCAGCACCTATGGTCAGGATTAATCCCGGGAGTCTGGCGCCGTGAGGCAGCAACTCTACTGAGAGGTGAGGTGTTGGGCGTTTGACTGTACGGGGCAAGTAAACAGTTAATAGAGTAATCCAGTAGAGTATTGCCATGCCTACGTACATCCCCAATTTTCAAGTGTACAGGAATAGTCTACTCATCCTATGTGCAAGAAGCAGCAAGTTTTGGCGCCATTTTCCGAGTCCCAGTCAATGCTCTAGTTGTATGAGCAGGTCCCGATCCAGGAAAGCCCCAGGCTACTGCGGGCCCTCTAGCTGTCACCTTCCCTTGGACGTGTGGATCGACCAGCGGACCACCCTCTCCTCGCCCTTGTTTCCCGGGGGTGCCTCTCGCAGCTGACCTCGAGGGCGCGGTAAGCAAAACCCTGATTCCTTCTCCTCTCCTGCCGGCCTCGCTCCTTGTCCGTGGCGTCCGTCATGGTCGCCAGCTCCATCCTCCCCCTCTCTGGTGTTCGGTGGTCGAGGAGGGGCTGGCTTGGTGGGCTCCTTCTTCCAGGCCGCGGCCCAGGTTGCTGAGGTTAGTGTTGTGCAGCGTGCAAGAGCCTGATGCTTTGGTTACATTTATTGTCACGTGTACCGAGGTACAGTGAAAAGCTCTTTGGTTGCATGTTATACAGTCAGCGGAAAGGCTTTACAAGATTACAATCAAGCCATCCACAGTGTACAGATACAGGATATTATTAAAGATAGGTTGCTGGGAAGAAGCTGTTCTTGAACCTGGAGGTCACGGTTTTCAGGCTTCAGGCTCCTGTACAAGGACAGGACAAGGGGTCACAGTTTAAGGATAAGGGGGAAATCCTTTAGGACCGAGATGAGAAAAAAAAATTTCACACAGAGAGTGGTGAATCTCTGGAATTCTCTGCCACAGAAGGTAGTTGAGGCCAGTTCATTGACTATATTTTAGAGGGAGTTAGATGTGGCCCTTGTGGCTAAGGGGATCAGAGGGTATGGAGAGAAGGCAGGTACGGGATACTGAGTTGGATGATCAGCCATGATCATATTGAATGGCGGTGCAGGCTCGAAGGGCCGAATGGCCTACTCCTGCACCTATTTTCTATGTTTCTATGTTTCTATGTACCTTGTTTCCAATGGTAGCAGTGAGATGAGAGCGTGGCCAGGGTGGTGCGGGTCTTTGATGATGCCGGCTACCTTTTTGAGGTAGCGCCTCCTGTAGATCCCTTTGATGGTGGGGAGGTCAGTACCTGTGATGGACCGGGCAGTGTCCACCATTCTCTATAGTCTCTCCTTCATTCCTGGGTGTTCGAGTTACCGAACTAGGCCTTGATGCAACTGGTTAGTGTGCTCTCTACTTCAGGAGTCCGGTTGATCAGTGGTCAACATGCCGAAGACATCGATCGATCTCTACACAGCAAGCTCCCAGAAACAGAGTCGGGAGATGAAAGGTGCAGATATATTCAACATTATTCTATAAGTAGCAAAATGACAAGAGAAGATAAAAGAGTCGGCAGGGTAATAACTGATGAAACCTTCTTGTTATTCTACAAAGCACACTTGAAGCTGATGTTAAAAGCATCTTATAACTCACTCTCATGAGATGCGTAATTATTAATACAGGCAGCAGCACGAGTGACAGAATGTTTCTATATTTTATTTCAATAAAACCTTTACACATCAGGCAGGTGCCTGGAGATATTTTGTAATGGGTTCCTGCCTACGAGGATGTGCAGAGTTAATCAGAAGCTCTCTCTCTCTCTCTCTCTCTCGCCGTGCAGACCGGGGTAGAGGATGCATCATCTGACGGTCCAACAGTGTCTGTCAGAAGCCGAGAGGATGAGCTGCTACTCCGATCATCTCCGCACAGCCGCGAAGGGCTTGAGGCCACCAAAGACCCTATATAAATGCACGCCGGTTGCTTCTGCTCCCCTAGCCTGGGACTGAGAGTCCTGTTACATGGTTCCCCCAGAGTGGGGGGCCGGCGAGAATAAAGGTGGTCCCGGCATGTGGAGGCCAACGAGACCAAAGGGGGACCCAGCGTGGTGGGTAGGGGCGCCAAGAACAGAGGGGGACCATTGGGGACTAAATTTAATACTTTGGCGGTGCCCTTCATGTGGCGACTCTTTGCATACCTTGTATATGCAAAGAATCTCACTGTGACATGTCACATGGAATAATAACGTATGATTCATTCATTCATTCATTCATTCATTCATTCATTCATTCATTCATTCAGGTGGACAGGGTGGTGAAGGAGGCGTTTGGCACACTTGCCTTCATTGGGAAGGGTGCAGAGTACAAAAGTTGGGACATCATGATGCAGCTGTACAAGTCGTTGGTGAGACCACACTTGGAGTTCTGTGTGCAGTTCTGATCGCCCAGACATAGGGAGGATGTCACTGAGTTGGAGAGGGTGCAGAAGAGAATCACTGGGATGTTACATTGTGGACTTGAGTTACAGAGAGAGGTTGGATAGGCTGGGATTGTTTTCATTGGAGTGTAGGAGGCTGAGGGGTGACATTGTTGAGGTGTACAAGATCATAAGGTCAGAAGTGATAGGAGTAGAACTAGGCCATTCAGCACATCAGGTCTACTCCGCCATTCAATCATGGCTGATCTATATCTGCCTCCGAACTCCATTCTCCTGCCTTCTACCCATTTCCTGTATTAATCAAGATTCTATCTAGCTCTGACGGCCTCCACAACCTTCTGTGGCAAAGAATTCCACACATTTCCCACCCTAAAGACATTTCCCCTCATCTTCCTAATTAATTCTGAGGCCATGACCTCTAGTCCTAGGAAAGTGGAAACATCCTCTCCACATCCACTCTACCCAAGCCTTTCACTATTCTGTACGTTTCAATGAGGTCCCCCCTCATTCTTCTAAACTTCTGCGAGTACAGGCCCAGTGCTGACAAACCCTCATCATAGGTTAACATACTCATTCCTGGGATCATTTTTGTAAAACTCCTCTGTACCCTCTCCAGAGCCAGCACACCCTTCCTCAGATATGGTGCCCAAAATTGCTCACAATATTTGAAATGCGGCCTTACCAGTGCCTTATAGAACCTCAGCATTACATCCCTGTTTTTGTATACAAGCCCTCTTGAAATAAATGTTAGCATTGAGTTTGCTTTCATTACTACCGATTCAACTTGAAGATTAACTTAACATTTTGGGAATGCTGCACCAGCACTCCCAAGTTTCTTTGCACCTCCGATTCCAGTATTCTCTCCCCATTTAGAAAATAGTCTACACCTTTATTCCTACCACCAAAATGCATGACTCCACACTTTGCTACACTATATTCTATCTATCACTCCTCTGCCCACTCTCCCAACCTGTCCAAGTCCTTCTACAGACTCCTTGCTTTCTCTACACTACCTGCCCTTCCACCTATTTTCGTGTCATAGACAAACTTGGACACAAAGCCTTCAGTCCCCTCGTCCAAATCATTAATATACAACGTGAAGAGTAGCGAACCCCAGCACCGACCCTTGCGGAACTCCTCTAGTCACTGGCAGCCAACCAGAAAAAGCCCCCTTTATTGCCACTCTTTGCCTTCTGCCATCCAGCCAACCTGCTATCCATGCTAGAATCTTTGATACCGTGGGCTCTCATCTTCCTTGGCAGTATGGCAACTTATCAAAGGCTTTCTGAAAATCTAAGTAAACAACACCTACTCACTCTCCTTTGTCTGTCCTGCTTCTGCAAGGAATTCCAGCAAATTGTCAAGCAAGACCTTCCCTTCACGAAGCCATGCTGACTTCGGCCTATTTTATCCTGAACTTCTCAGTACTCTGTAACCTCATCCTTTATAGTGGACTCTAAAATCTTACCATTCACCGAAGTGAGTAACCGGCCTATAGTTCCCACTATTCTGCTTTGCTCCCTTCTTGTGCAGCGGGGTACGATTGGCAATTTTCCAATCATCTGGGACCTCTCCTGCCTCTTATGATTTTTGAAATATCACTGTCAATTCCTCCACAATCTCTTTCAGAATCTTAGGGTGCAGTCCATCTGGTCCAGGTGACCTATCCACCTTCAGCCCTTTCAGCTTCCCAAGCACCTTCTCTTCTCCTTTGTAATAGCCACTACAATAACTTCCATCCCCTGACTCTCTTGAATTTCAGGCACGTTGCTGGTGTCTTCTACTGTGAAGACTGATGCAAAAAGGTAGTTCAACTCCTCTGCCATTTCTTTATTCCCCATTATCACTTCTCCTGCATCATTCTCCAGCAGTCCAACGTCCAATCTTGCCTCTTTCTTACTCTTTATATAACTGAAGAAACTCTTGCTATCCTCTTTTATATTATTGGCTAGCTTACCGTTGTATTTCATCTTTTCTCCCCATTACATTCTGAGTTACCTTCTGTTGTTCTTTAAAAGCTTCCCAATCCTCTGGCTTCCCACTAATCTTTACTATGTTTTATTCCTTCTCTTTTAGTTTTATACTGTCCTTGACTTTCCTTGTCAGCCAAGGTCACCTCTTTCTCCCCCAAGAATCTTTCTTCCTTTTTGGAATAAAAAGATCCTGCATCTTCCGAATTATTCCCAGAAATTCCTGCCATTGCTGTTCCACCATCATCCCTGCTAGGGTCCCTTTCCAGTCAACTTTGGCCAGCTCCTCTCTCATGCCTCTGTCGTCCCCTTTGCTCAGCTGCAAAACTGACGCATCCGATTTCACCTTCTCCCTCTCAAATTGCAGAATAAAACTTATCATGTTGTGGTCGCCACCTTCTAATGGTTCCTTTACCTTGAGTTCCCTTATCAAATCCGGTTCATTACATATCATGAGGGGCATGGATAAAGTGAATGCTCACCGTCTTTTTCCCATGGGTAGAGGATTCTGAAACTAGAGAGCACAGGCTTGAGGTGAGAGGGGAGAGATTTAAGAGGGACTCTGGCAGTCCAGGAACGATCTGACTGGGAATGTCCCCCTCACCTCCTGCCAAGGGAGGTCTTGGTGACACAAGGAACTGCAGATGCTGGAATCTTGAGTAAAACACAAAGCGTTGGAGAAAACCAGCGAGTCAGACAGCATCTCTGGAGAACGTGAATAGGTGATGTTTCGTGTTGGGACCCTTCTTCAGACTGATTCACCTATCCATGTTCACCGGAGATGATGCTTGATCCACTGAGTTACACCAGTGCTTTGTGTCCTTTTTCTTTACTGTTTCAGATTGATGTTCGGGAAATGGAGACACTCAAGAGGCAGCAGATGCTGGGGTCTTGGGCAAAACACAAAGTGCTGGCGGAACCTAGCGGGTCCGGCTGCATCTGTGGAGGGAATGAACTGATGATGTTTTCGTTCGGGACCCTTCTTGGCTTCTTCTTCTGAGGTTTTGGTTTGTTGCTGGGTTCCGGTGATGGTTTGGAGAGGGGACCTTCTCACAGAGTCATAGAGTCTAAATATGAGTCTATGACTCATACAGCATGGAAACCTGTACGGGGTGGAGAGTGGCCCCTGATTATGCTGGAGGCCTTGCCGAGGCAGCGTGAGGTGTAGATGGAGTCAATGGAAGGGAGGTTGTTTTTTGTGACACATGGTCCTCTGCTGAAGTAAGGTCGGTCTCTCACGTCGTGTGGGCTTCGAGCCCACGCCCTTCGGGCCCTGAGACAGGACGGAATAGAGGCCCAGACTCAGTGGAGATAGTTAAAACAATCCCAGATCCAGCTAGCTGCGGGCAAATGTGAAGCATGCAAATAAAAAAAATGACACAATGGAAAGATACAAACAAAATGCTTGGATAATGAGCTAACAGGCGACCTGCCCTCTAATTGTATGAACAGCATGGGTTGTTTTATGATATGATCTGATTCTGCATTGTACGTACAGTGTCTCATAATCTCTCTTGCATGACGTGATAGAGTTGTTAGTCCTGTTAGTTTAAAGAGTGTTTGAATTCTATTAGAATATTACATTATCCCACTCAGTCCCCCAGCAAACCGTCTGTTCTCTGCACCGTTTGTCTGCCTGATTGATCAGCTGTCAGTCTCCCACTAACTTATCCATGTTTAAGAGATTAAAAAATTCTGTTATATTGTCCTTGAAAATTGACATCTCCCAATGGGTAACGTTCCTGCTCCTCTCTCTGTCTGTCTGCTGCCGGCCCTTCTGTCTGCTTCGACTTTACTTTACTTCGGAGATAGAAACAGGCCCTTCGGCCCACCTGTATCCTTGGCTCTATCTCAACGCTCTACGGATGCATGAAACATTCGGAACGCAAACCGTTATGCCCCTGTCCCACTTAGGAAACCTGAACGGAAACCTCTGGAGACTTTGCGCCCCACCCAAGGTTTCCGTGCGGTTCTTGGAGGTTGTATGTGGTTGCAGGTAGTGGAAGCAGGTAGGGAGACTGACAAAAACCTCCGGGAACCGCACGGAAACCTTGGGTGGGGCGCAAAGTCTCCAGAGGTTTCCGTTCAGGTTTCCTAAGTGGGACAGGGGCATTACTCTGTGACTACTCCCCTACTCCAAGCACCTGGTGAATCTCCCCCCAACAATGCGGTGGCCAGATATGCTCACCATACTCCAGCCGCGGCCTCATCAATGTGTTAAAAAGCTGGAACAAGCCACCCCTGTTATTCTACACCATGGCCAATGAAAACAAGCATCTCCTCAGACGTCACCACCATATCTACTTGTGTTGTCAGCTTTAGAGATCCATTGTCCAGCTTGACCTCAATCCTCCCCAGAGCCCTACCATTCATAGTTCATAAGTCGTAGGAGCAGAAATAGTCCATTCGGCCAATCTACTCCACCATTCAATCGTAGCTTGTCAATCTTTCCCTCTCAACCCCATTTTCCTGCCTTCTCCCCAAAACCTTTGACACCTTTACTGATCAGAATCTATTCATCTCCGCCATAAAAATATCCATTGATGGCCTCCGCTGCAATGAATTCCACAGATTCACCACCCTCCAACTGAACAAATTCCTCCTCATCTCCTTTCTTAAGGACATCTTTTCATTCTATTTCAGGCTTTGGCCTCTGGTCCTGGACCCCGCCACTAGTGGAAACATCCTCTCCATATCCACTCTATCCAGGCCTTTCATTATTCGGTACGTTTCAATGAGATGTCTCCTCATCCTTCTACCTCTCCCGCAGCTGGCCTTGAAGATGCGGATGGTTTCCGCAGACTTACTCATCATATTGCAAACATATCCATGTTGTTTATGTATGTAACCAATATCAATGGTCCCGGCACCACTTCCTGTGGTACAACACTGGTCAAAAACCTCCAACCGCAAAGGCATCCCCTCACCGTTCACCTCTGCCTCCTGTGGGCAAGTTGTGGATCCACTTTATCTTAGGTGTCCTTGAGACTCTTGAAAGGCGCCCATAAATAAAATTTATTATTATTATTTATCAATTTGTCTAGGATCCCAGGACTTTATTCCTTGGAGCGCAGGAGGATGATGGATGATCTTATAGAGGTGTATAAAATCATGAGAGGAAGAGATCGGGTCAACGCTTAGTCTTTTAGTCCTTTAACCAGAGAAGGGGAATTGAGAACCAAATGACATTCGTAGGTTTAAGGTTAGGGGGGAAAGATTTAATAGGAACCAGAGGGTTGTGGGTGTATGGAACAAACTGCCATAGTTGAAGCAGGTACTATCACAACATTTAAGAAACATTTTGACATGTACATGGATAGGATAGGTTTAGAGGGATATGGGCCAAATGCAGGCAGGTGGGACTAGTGTAGATGGGGCATGTTGGTCAGAGTGGGCAGGATGGGCCGAAGGGCCTGTTTCACCACTGTATGACTCTATGACTCGATGACTAAATCTTTCCCCTCTCACCTGAAGCCTACCACCTCTAGTTCTTGATTCGTTACCCTGGGGAAAAAGACTCTGTGCATTCATCCTGCCTACATCCCTCTCAGCTTTTCCACATAGAAGATGCTCGCTGCTCTTCAAAGAGATGGGGTTTTGGCCGATATCTGCCTGGGGTAGATGCCTGGTCCATCAACACGTTTGCCTTGTACAAAATGGCACGGTTCGCAATGACCCAGTAAGCGAAAGTCAAAAGTATCGCATTGGCTGCAAAGTGCTCTGAAACGCTCTGAACTGAATCTAAAAGGCAGGACTTTCAGCGGAGAGGTCACCTCTCTCTATCCTTGCGATCAAAGCAGTCAGGAAGAGAATTTCACGTCTGCAACCAAATCACTATGCAAATTTTTGAAATATGGCCCATTTGATGAATGTTCTTGGGAAACTGCCTTCTCACCCGGCGAAGGACATTCATATTGTTCAAATTTATAATGTAATCTCACTTTCCTTTTCATATTTATGAGTTGTGTTGATGGAAGTCTTTATGCAATAATTTCAAAAATGTGCTAAAACATTGCCTCCAACCACTTCAAAGTTGTGTAATTGACATTGGCACATTCTTTCATTATAAGAGATTTAGCATATGTCTGCTGGAAGAACTCACAACATTGAGAAACATATTACTTTCTCATCCCCCTCCATTACAAATTCAAATTACCTCTGCCTCCTCCAGCTACTGAGCCATTCTCTTCCTTTCAGCTGATTTTTTTGGGGCTTTGATTTTGTTTTAACAGAAACATGGAATATTACAACAGTTTTGAATAATTTAGTCAGGCTGCCAGTTCACTCATCTCGGAGCCAGAATGACGGCAGATAGCGGCCATATTTACAGCGGGCGATGGGATTGAGACACTATCTCAATACCATCCCTCATTCGTACACTCACAGAGTCGTATGGCGCAGGAATGCCATTCGGCCCAACCTGACCATGCCGTCCAAGATGACCCATCTTGCAGTTTCGTTTTTTTAAGTTTAGAGATACAGCGTGAAAACAGGCCCTTCGGCCCACCTCGTCCGCGCAGACCAGCGATCACCCCTTACATGAACAATATCCCACACACCAGGGACAATTTACAGAAGCCAATTCACCTACAAACGTGTATGCATTTGGTTTGGGAGGAAACTGGAGCACCCGGAGAAAACCCACGTGGTCACAGGGAAAACGTGCAAACTCCTTCCAGACAGCACTCTCTGGTGGCATAAGGCAGCAACTCTACCTCTGTGCCACTGTGCCGCTGCTGATCACAGTTCTGGTTACAGCAAGAATGTGGAGGCTTTGGAAAGCGTGCAGAGGAGGTTTACCAGAATGATGCCTGCGTTAGAGGGTTTTAGCTACAGGGTTGGACAGACTTGAATTGTTTTAACTGGAAGGCCGGAGGATGCAGGGAGAACTGATAGAAGTATATAAAATTATGAGAGGCATTGATAGGGTAGACAGTCAGAACCTTTTTCCCAGGATACTAGAGGGCCTACCTTTAAGGAGAGAGGGGCAGTTTAAAGGAGATGGGCATGGGCAGATTTTTATTCACAGAAGGGTGGGTGCGTGGAATGTGCTGTCAGAGGTGGTGGTGGAGGCAGATACAGTATGTTAGTGGCATTTAAATGATGTTTGGATAGATTCATGGATATGCAGGGAATGGATGGATACAGGCTCTGTGCAGATGGATAAGGGACGGTCATGGCATAAAACAAAGAACTGCAGATGCTGGTTTATACCAAACACTGACACAAAGTGCTGGAGTAATTCACGGGTCAGGAAGCATCTCTGGAAAAAATGGATGGGTAACGTTTCGGGTCAGGAGGCTTCTTCAGACCTTCTTCTGAAGAATGATCCCGACCCAAAACATCACCCATCCTTTTTCTCCAGATTTGCTGTCTGACCCGCTGAGTTACACCTGCTTCATCTACCTCCTTCTGGCAGTACGTTCCATACACCCACCACCTTCTGTGTGAAAAGGTTGTCCCTCAGGTTCCTATTAAACCTTTCCCCTTTTGCCTTAAACCCGCACTCTCTGGTTTTATCCTCCCCTACCCTGGGCAAAGGATGACCACTATTCACTTTATCCATTTTATAAACTTGCATAAGGTCACCTCTTCATCTCTTACTTTCTAGGGAGAGAAATGTCCCACCCATCCAGACTCTCCTTATAATGGAGAGTCTATTGGGAGGTACGATGGTGCAGCAGTTGCCTTACAGCGTCAGAGACCCGGGTTTTGATCCTGGTTGCAGGTGTTGTTTGTACGGAGTTTGTACGTTCTCCCTGTGACCGCATCGGTTTTCTCCGGGTGCTCCGGTTTCCTCCCACACTCAAAAGACGTACAGATTTGTAGGTAAATTGCCTTCTGTAAATTGTTCCTAGTGTGTAGGATTGTGCTACTGTGGTGATCGCTGGCCAACGCGTACCTGTTTCCGCTCTGCATCTCCAAACTAAATTAAGTCAAGTCAAGTCAAGTCACTTTTATTTATATAGCACATTAAAAAAACAACTCTCGTTGGCCAAAGTGCTTTACATTGGTGGATGTACTAACGTTAAGCTCAAGAATATTATTAATCTGGATAAAGCTGGACAAGGTGGAGATTCATAAGGATGTTACTGGGTCTGGAGGGCTTGTTAAAAGGAGAGGGTGAATAAGTTCATAAGTTCCAGGAGCGGAGTAAGGCCATTCAGCCCATCAAGTCTACTCCGCCATTCAAACAAGGCTGATCTATTTTCCCCCTCAACCCTATTCTCCTGCCTTCTCCCCATAACCCCTGACACCCTGACTCATAGGGTGGGCTGGGACATTTCCCTGGGGAGTAGGAGGCTGCCTTGTGAAGACCCAGAGACTGGGCAACACTTCACTTTGGCAGATACTTCTGATGGCACCTGTACCCTGAACCATTCCATGGGCATCTTGCAAAGCCCTTTCAATTTCCTCCGACCCCTCAAGACTGAGCAAGGTGTTTATGGAACCCAGAGCATGATAAGACCATTCACCCTATTCTCTCCATACTGGCCATTAACAGACTGCTTTGGTAACTCCAATGCTCATGAACAAAGCAGGCTTCCAGCTTCCAGCATTCTTCCCCCATCCTCCTACAATCAGTCTGAAGAAGGGTCCTGACCCAAAACGTCACCTATCCATGTTCTAGAGATGCTGCCTGGCCCGCTGAGTTACTCCAGCACTTTGTGTCTTCCTTGTTTTGTAAACCAGCATCTGCAGTTCCTTGTTTCTACTACAGAGAGCGGTGGACACTGCCCGGTCCATCGCAGATACTGACCTCCCCACCATGGAAGGGATCTGCAGGAGTTTGATTTGCCATCCCTTGTCCTGCTGGGAACCTGAGGGGTAAGCTTTTAACACAGAGGGCGGTGGGTTTATGGAACGAGCTGCCAGAGCAGGTAGCTGAGGCAGGTAGCATAACAACATTTAAAAGGCATTTGGACAGGGACATGGGATAGAAAAAGTATTGGTATTGGTTTATTATTGTCATGTCTGTTGAGATACGTGCCTGCTAACCAGTTAAATCATACCACACATGGGTACAATCACAAGTACAACAGGCAGTGCAAAGAGAAAAATACCAGAGGGCAGGATGAAGTGTTACAGTGACAGAGAAAAAGTAAAAGGTCTGCGGTGAGCTACGTTGGAAGATCAGGACTACACAAGCTTATGGGAGGGCAGTTCAGTAGACTGGTAACAGTGGCCACAAGATCTCAATCAGACCAGGAGATGCGCTCATGTGTGGAGCCAGGCACCCAGTGCCTGGACAAAGTTCCTGTCCTCAACACCCACTAATTCATTCTTATCTTTCCCTTTCTCTCTATTTTCACCAATCCTTTGGTCTATCTTTAGTTTACACTCAGTTCCACTCTATCTTTACTGTCTCCCTCTCTCTCTGTCTCTCTCCATACCTCTCTCCACACTCTTTCTCCCTCATTCCTTTGTCCTCCATTCTGTCTAGATCTCGTGCTCTCTCTCGCTTCCTCCCCATGCCTCTGCCTCTCTTTCTTTCTCTCTCTCTCTCTCTCTCTCTCTCTCTCTCTCTCTCTCTCTCTCTCTCTCTCTCTCTCTCTCTCTCTCTCTCTCTCTCTCTCTCTCTCTCTCTCTCTCTCTCTCTCTCTCTCTCTCTCTCTCTAGACCTTTCTCCCTCCATACCCCTCTTCCCCTCTCCCTCTCTCTTTCTTTCTCCCTCTCTGGCGACCTCTCTCCCTTCTCTGCATATCTCTCTCTCTCTCTCTAGGTCTCTCTCTTTCTCCCTCTGTCTCTCATTTCTCTCTCTCCCTCTCTCTTTCTCTGTCTCCCTCCTTTCTCTCTCTCTCCATCCCTTCCTCTCCCTCCACCTCCCTTTTCCCCCCTCTCTCCCCTCACATCCACCTTCCTCCCGACACAGCCGTAGACAGAGATCTGCATCCTTCAGATGCCTCGCTTGTGCCACAGGGCTTATCCGATCAATAAATAAACATAGCAGGGAAAGGGATACAAGAAATAGAAGCTGTGTGCTTGCTAACATATCCATCAACGGAGCAGGAGAAGAATCACAGCCCCACAGAGATGCAGGTGACATCAGTAAGTTCACTAGACATCACCCTCAAACATCGCTCTCCCATCGTAACTCCATCACACGCTCCCAGAGTGCTGCCACACGCTACACCTTGGTGATAAATACTTGCCCAGCAAGGCTGACTGGTGAGATTTGCTGCCCTGCCTCTGTCACATCAAGCTCCAAATCCCAGAAAAAAACCTCTCGTGGTTTGGGGACACATCAGCACAAGTCTCTTTCAGCGAATGTTTTCGGGCAGTGTAGAGGGAGCTTCACTCTGTGTCTGACCCCAGGAGTGTGTGATGGGACGGTGTAGAGGAAGTGTCAGGAAAAGGGAGTCAACACCTCCTGTAGATCCCTTTGATGATGGGGGGGAGGAGGGGGGTCAGTACCCATGATGGTCCGGGCAGTATCCACCACTCTCTGTAGGCTCCTTTGCTCCTGGCCATGATGCAACCAGTCATTGTGCTCTGTTCAATAGGGTATTTGTTGGCATACGGAATCTCCTCCATCTTCTAAAGCTTTCTCCGTGCAGTCACACATACATTGTCCATGGAGCCGAGGACCATAATCTGCAATGTATCTTCCCCTTTGCTCTACCTATTGTATCTGAGGATGACTCGATTGTATTTATGTAGTATATATCTGGTCTGTTTGGCTAGCATGCAAAACTAAACATTTGCTGCACCTCACTAGACGTGACAATATAAACCTACATCTAAAGTGCTGGGCCTGTTGGAGAGGATGGGCTGAGGGGGGGCGAGAGGAGGAGGAGGAGGGGAGGTTGAGGGGGTAAGGAGAGGAAGGGATGAGGTGAGGAGACAAGGAGGTGTGGATGGGAGGGGGAGAGAAGGCGAAGGGGGTGAGGAGAGGGTGGAGGGGATGAGGAGAGGGTGGGGGTGACGAGTAGGGTGAGGGTGAAGGGGATGAGGGACATGAAGAGGTTGAGGGAGGAGAAGGGAAAAGGTGTGGAGTGGAGGAAGGTGAGGGGTCAGGACTGGGTGGGGTGAGGAGAGGAGGGGCTGTGGGGGTGAAGGAGTTGAGGGGGTGAGGAGGAGATGGAGTGAGGATAGGAGGGGGTGAGCAGAAGGGGGTGAGGAGTGGAGGGTATGAGGAGGGGAGGGGTGAGGGGATCGAATGCGGGAGGAGGGGTGAGGAGTGGAGGGGGTGAAGGAGGAGGGGTGAGGAGAAGAGAGGGTGAGGAGTGGAGGGGGTGCAGAGTGGAGGGAAGGGGGTGAGGGAGGAGAAGAGGGGGTGTGGTGTGGAGGGGGTGCGGAGTGGAGGGATGAGGAGAGGAGGGGCGAGAAGAGGAGGTGGTGAAGCAAGGATATGGTGAGAAGAGGAGGTGGTGAGGAGGGGAGGGGGTGGGGAGAAGAGGGAGTGAGGAAAAGAGGGGGGTGAGGAGAGGAGGTGATGAAGCAAGGAGGTGGTGAGGAGGTGAGGGAGTGATCCAGTGCGGACACTCCCCAGGACCAGACTGTCCTCTGAGCTCAGCCGGCACTGCCACGCTGGGCTCGGTAAGGCGATAGTGCAGAGTAACACAATACAAATGTCTCTGGTTCTCCCAGGTTATGAGCCCAGGCGGGGAGCGGGCGGCATCGTTTAATCCGGACCCTTTACACCTGGCCTCGTAAAATTCAAAGGAAGTGTCAGCGATACTTTTTATTCCCGAGCAGCGGAGACAACATGCCTCACCTCTGCCATGGCATCGTAAACGGTTCATTGATTGCGCTGCTCCCGTCAGAGAGCGCGGCGGAAACCTTTCATACACGTTTTATTTCACACTGGCCAGAGTAATCCGACCTTCAAACAGAAACTGAATCCCCTCGCCCGTCTCTAGCCCCCTCCGAGGTTCCACGGTGCAGCCTAGCCCGGTAGGAAGGAAGCGAGGAGAGAGGGCGAGGAGAAGAAGGGCTGAGGGGGTGAAGTTGATAGGATGAGGAGAGGAACGTTCAAACTCCGTACATACAGCACCCGTAGTCAGGATCGAACCAGGGTCTCCGGCGCTGTAAACCAGCAACTATACCAGTGGGCCACTGTGCCGCCCGAGTATTCCCTTTGTTCTATCCATTGTACTTGAGTTTGGCTTGATTGTAAAGTATATCTGATCTGATCTGTATAATATGCAAAACAAATCTTGGTATAGGTGACAATATTAAACCCAAGCCTTCCCTATTCATGTACCTGTCCATTGTCTTTGTCTATTATTATATTTGTCTGGAGTATTGCGTACAGTTTTGGTCTCCTAATCTGAGGAAAGACATTCTTGCCGTAGAGGCAGTACAGAGAAGGTTCACCAGACTGATTCCTGGGATGTCAGGACTTTCATATGAAGAAAGACTGGATAGGCTCGGTTTGTACTCACTAGAATTTAGAAGATTGAGGGGGGATCTTATAGAAACTTACAAAAACGCAGGTACAGGATACTGAGTTGGATGATCAGCCATGATCATATTGAATGGCGGTGCAGGCTCGAAGGGCCGAATGGCCTACTCCTGCACCTATTTTCTATGTCTGCATATTATTATACCTGCCTCAACTACTTCCTCTGGCAATTCATTCCATTGTATCCACCCCCTCTGTGTGAAAAAGTTTCCCCTCAGGTTCCTATTTAATCTTTCCCCCTCTCACCTTAAACCTATGTCTTCTGGTTCTCGATTCCCCGACAGGCGGTGGGAGGAACAGAGCTACTGCCTCAAGTCTTTTAGACTTCAGAATTCAAAGATACAGCGCGGAAAAATGCTCTTGTTCAAGTTCCTGAAAAAGACTGTGCATTCACCCTATCCATTTCCCTCGTTATTTTATGCACCTCCATAAGATCACCCCTCTTCCTCCTGCGCTCTGAGCAATAGAATCCTAGCCTGCCCAACCTCTCCCTGTAACTCAGTCCTGGCAACATCCTCGTGAATCTTCTCTGCACTCTTTCCAGCTTGCCTGTATTCCAATGCATAAACACTTTGGGCAACAAAATGCAGGTAAAAGGCCACCCCCTATTTGTATTTTACTGTGAACGTCCTCATTATAAAAATACTTCCTTGACAAAAATCTGGTGGCGTTTGGAGGACACATCCAGGACATGATAAACAGCAGGTGTTTTCTCAAAACCTTGGCTGTTTGACAGAATCTCAGCGGGCACAGGTTATGTGGGCAGACGGGGGCAGGGGCAGGGGGCACATGCCTGTTCTCCAAGGGTGGAAGCTTCAAAGACAAGATTCTCCTCGATTTCAGATTTTCCAGCTTTAGGAACACTGTAGGATTTTGGATCCAGTTCCTACATAAAGCCGTTCACACAGCTGAAGATTTGGGAGCTGAGAGTTAGATCCACCAGACTAGTTCCAGGCATGGGCTGTACATTTCACGCTGCCTTGGTAAAGCAGGCAACATAATCAAGGACCACTCACGTCCTGGTCATTCCCTCTTTTCCCTTCTCTCACCTGGCCAACGATACAGAAACTTGAAAGCGCATACCACCAAATTGAGGAACAGCTTCTTATCAGATTAGTGAACGGTCCTCACATAAGCTAGGGTGTAGTCCCGATCTTCCAACCTACCTCATCGCAGAAATTGGACTTTTTCTCTGTTACTTTATTTTAGTCTTTACAAGACTACTTTAGAGATACAGCACTGAAACAGGCCCTTCGGTCCACCGAATCCGCACCGACCTGTGATCACCCCGTATCGTAGCACTATCCTACACACAGGGGACAATGTTACAATTTTACCAAAGCCAATTAACCTACAATCCTGCACGTCTTTGGAATGTGGGAGGAAACCCGGAGTACCTGGAGAAAACACACGCGGTCACAGAGAGAATGTACAAACTCCGTACAGACAGCACCCGTGGTCAGAATCGAACCTGAATCTCTGGCACTGTGAGGCAACCACTCTACCACTGTGTCACTGTGCCGCCCCTGTCTTTTTCTCTGTAACTGTCACACTATATTCCGCACTCTGGTATTTTTCTCTTTGTACTACCTGTTGTACTTGTGTACGGCTTGTTTGTACGGTATGATTTTATATAATTGGATAGCTCGCAAACAAAACTTTTAAACTATATCTTGGTACACGTGACAATAATAAGCCAATGCCAATACCAAACAAAATCCAAACCAAACCAGTCTCAGCTCTTTGCCTGAATGAATGCTTCTGTTTTGTAAATTTTGGCTAACCCTTAATAAATGACTCAGATTCATAGGCCAATTAAAACTGAAGAAATGTGTGTCATTCAGCCAGGGTGTCAGTGAATAATGAGTTGAGCTGATAGATTTAGATGAGTAATTAACAGTTTAACCTCACTGCAAAGTGGAAATTGGGATCATTAATTTGGTGCGTGGTGTTCCGAGTGTCCCCACGTGGACACCACATGGGACACCTCTACAAGGCCAGACAGAGGCCACAGTAACGGCTCCTCCCTGCAACAAATTAATAGTTGCGATACCTGAGTGTGGTCGCGGGTACTGACCTCCCCACCATCCAAGGGATCTGCAGGAGGCGTTGCCTCAAAAAGGCAGCCAATATCATCAGAGACCCACACCACCCTGGCCATGCTCTCATCTCACTGCTACCATCGAGAAGAAGGTACAGGAACCTGAAAACTGTAACGTCCAATTTCAGGAGCAGTTTCATCTCTACAACCAGCAATTAAACCAGCACCTATTATACACAACAATCTCCAAAAATCTCTAAAGTACATAGACTTGGGACACGATATTTGGGACTTTGCACTAGTATTGTTTGTTTAGTTACAGTATCTGCGTGTGCTTTTTTTAATTTGCAGAATGTTATTGTATTTACAGAGTACTATCTTTACAGTCTTGTACTGCTGCTAGTAAGAATTTCATTGTTCAAGACATATGACAATAAAACATAGGTGACTCTTGTCTTCTTGGAATAACTCAGAAGATCAGGCAACATTGAAGGACATGGATAGGTGATTGTTCGTGTCTGGAGCCTTCTTCACACTGATGGAGTGGGGGGGAGCTGGAAAAGAGAGGTGGGGGTGGGACAAAGTCTGGCAAGCGATAAGGAAGTCTGAAGGAGGGTTCCGACCCGAAACGTTACCTACCCATGTTCTCCTTAGATGGAGCCTGACTCAGTGAGTTACTCCAGCACTTTGTGTCTTTTTTTTCTGCCATGTGATCGGTGCGAGGGGGTGGGGGGGGAGTGATTGGCAGATGGGTGGAATAAGTGACAAAGGCTGGAGGTGGAGAGGTGACATAAGGTTGTCAGGTAAGGAGAGAAGGATTTGAGATGCCTGAGATTGTTGAGTTTATTGTCAGATGTACAAGCACGGTGAGGTTCAGGTACAATGGATATATTGCTTGCAGCAGCATCACAGGCACATGGACTCAGACAATACACTGGAACATAAATTATACACAAATTACACATAAATTGTACAAGACAGTGAAAAGAAAAAGGGACAAAAATCAAGACATTTGGTGCAAAACTCAATTAGATAACAAGTCCCCAGCAGTGCAAGAGGGGGTCGGTCTGTTCCGTTTCCGAGGTAGGATTTGGGTTGTGTGGGTCAGTTCAAGAACCTGGTGGTTGTAGGAGAGTAACTGTTCGTGAACCTGGTGGTGTGGGGCTTTTGTACCTCCTGCCCGACGGTAGCAGCGAGAAGAGGCCATGGCCCAGATGGTGGAGATCCTTGATGGTACATGCAGCGGCCTTGATGATAGTGAAAGGGCTCTTGATGAAGTCTGTGGGATTGATCCCGAATGAATCGAGGTTAATAAATTCTACGTAACCATACGTCATATTTCCATTGGCCAACCTGCTTGTGTTTCTTCCCCACACACTTTCCACCTCCACCATCATCTGTAAGCCTACACTGATGTTCACACACACACTGTCCACACATACACACACACACACAATGTCCACAAACACACACTGCGCACACACACATACACAAACACACACTGCGCGCGCACACACACACACACACAAACACACTGCGCGCGCACACACACACACACTGTCCACAAACACACACTGCACACACACACAGCCCACACACACACTCACATACACACACTGCCCACACACAGTGGCACACAAACACTCCCCACATACACATGCACACACTTATATAAGGCGTATACACAAAAACATAAACACTGCACACACTCACATAGAGCCCATGCACACACTCACACGCACTGCCCACAAACACACACCCACCCACACACACATACTGTCCACAAACACACACACTGCCCACAAACACACACTGCCCACAAACACACACTGCCCACAAACACACACACAGCCCACACACACACTCACATACACACACACACAGAGTCACACACAGACATATACTCCCCACATACACATGCACACACATATATAAGGCGTATACATACCCATACACACTGTGCACGCACACAAAAACACAATCACTCACAGAGCCCATGCGCGCACACACACACACACACACACACACACACACACACACACACTGACAAAAGGGGTTAGAGGGATATGGGCTAATCACGGGCAGGTAGGACTTGCATTGATGGGACCCCATGGTCAGCATCCACAAATTTGGCCGAAGGGTCTGTTTTTGTGCTTTATGAATCCATGACTCTGTACACACAGAGCTACATGGTCATACTGCACGGAAACAGGCCCTTCGGCCCAACGCCCACGGTGCCATATCCACGCTAGTCCCACCTGCCTGTCATTAGCCCATATCCCTTAAAACCTGTCCTATCCATAAACCACACACACACACACACACACACACACACACACACACACACACACACACACACACACACACACACACACACACACACACACACACACACACACACACACAAAGTCACAGGCGCACATCACATCTACATACATGTATGCACGCACTCAGAATTATAGATTAACCTTGGAAGGCTTCTGTGATAACAACAGTGCATGTAAATAAGTCGGGTGATAAGTGTGAGCTAGTTAATGCTGGCTAAATAAGATCTATAATGAGCATCACTGCAGGATGATGTGAGCTGTCCAAGGCAGCGCCATCACTGTGACATATTTCTGCAATCTACCCACTTTAACACTGCATCTAATTTACGTCTTGTAGGGAGCTGGAATGAAATGTTAATAAAGAATATTTGCTTGTCCTCACCTTAGCAGCAGCCTGAGGCTGCGAGGCATCTGTTTCAGAGCAAAACAGTTAAAAATGCACAGCTCATTGCGGGTGACATCGGTATCTCGCTCCTGACAGCTCATTCCTTCTATCGACCCTCGATCTGTCAATAGAGCCATTTCACAGATACATTCAACATGCAGAAATTATATGCAATTTACTCCGAAGGACTTTAATCAAGGCAAGGAAATCAGCCTGTTGTGTTTACTGAAATCATTTTCCTGTAGCACATCAAACTGCTTTACAGCACAAAGCTCTGGAAACTATCCAGCTCCCACTGTTACACATAGTGCTCATCAGCCTGCCGCCGCCTTGCTGAATCTGGCTCCAAACCCATCCTCCAAACCCATCCTCCAAACCGTCCCTTCAAACCGTCCCTTCAATCTATACCCTACAAACCCTTCCTCCAAACCCTTCCTCCAAACCCATCCTCTCCATACCCTTCGTTAGCCAGAGGGTGGCGAATCTGTGGAATTCATTCCCACAGACAGTTGTGAAGGCCATCTTTGGGTATAGCTAAGGCAGAGATTGTCAGATTCTTGATTAATAAGGATTGTGCGGAGAAGGCAGTGGAATTAGGTTATATGGGAAAGATAGACTAGGCATGATTGAATGGCAGCGTAGACGATAGGCTGGTCCAACTCTGCTCCCAAGACTAATGAACTTATGAACATTGACTCCCATATCATACAAGCTCATTATATCAAAACCCCCATTCATTCTTGCAATCCACGCACCCATCCCTTCCCATTCAGTCCTTTTGAACCCAGTCCATTCCAATTCAACCCCACTGGGTGACAATCCCAACGGAAGAAACACTTTCCATTCATTCCCATTGACCAGGTTTAATGGATCCATTCACTTCCACTAGTCATCAGTCCCATTGGACTAACTCCTTCGCGTGCATTCCTCTCGTAGACAAACACAACAATCTCGTTCACATCACTTAACTGACCCCCATTTCCTTTGTCCCACCATCGTCTTGACCCAAACTCTGGAATTCCCTCCTTAAATAACTCTGTCTTCCACCACGTTCGATCTATCCTCCCCTTCCTGACAATTACCAAGTCCCAACAGGACACAAAATGCTGGAGTAACTCAGCGGGTCAGGCAGCAGCATCTCTAGAGGACAGGCATAGGTGAGTTTTTTGATTGGGCCCCTTCTTCAGACCCTTTGAGTTGTTGCCTTTTGTGTAAACCAGCAACTACAACTGCAGAGTCCCCATTCAGCTTCTGCAAGCATTCTGCTCCATTGACGAGAAGCACAGTCTTGGACAGAGTCTTGGTACGGAGAACACTGACTGGTTGCATCACAGCCTGGATCAGCAACTCCAATACCCATGAACAAAGGAGGCTACACAGAGTGCTAGACACTGCTCGGTCCATCATGGGGATCATTCCCTTTAAATCTTGCCCCATTTATCTAAAACCTATGCCCTCTAGTTTGTAGACCCCTCTACCCTGGGAAAAGGACTGTCACCTACTTACGCCCCTCATGACTTCTGATTTTATAAGGTCATCCCTCTGCCTCCTTTACTCCAGAGAAAACAGCCCAGCCTGAAGAAGGGCCCCAACCGAAACATCACCTCCCCGTGTTCTCCAGAGATGTTGCCTGACCCGTTGTGTTACTCCAGCACTTTGTGACCCAGCCTATCTAGTACTCTCCTTATAATTCAAACCCTACAGTCCCAGAAACATCCTTGTGGCCCCCAGAATCTTTTCCCTTGCTTCCCTCAATCACACAGGATGCACTTGGACAGGTAGTGGTGATCTATCCACTTTTATGCACCTCAAGATTCAGATTTAAATTAGTTTCTTATCAAATTAGATTTGTTTATTAACAAAAACACCAGGCAGCAATGAGATTGGAGACTCTCAGATTCATTGGAGACCCTCGGAGTATCTGTAATCGGACTTTATTGGACTTTATCTTGCACTAAACATGATTCCCTTTATCATGTATCTGTACATTGTGGATGGCTCGATTGTAATCATATATAGTCTTTCCACTGACTGGATAGCACGCAACAAAAAAGCTTTTCACTGTAGTTCGGTACACGAGAACATAAACTATACCATAGAAACATAGAAAATAGGTGCAGGAGTAGGCCATTCGGCCCTTCGAGCCTGCACCGCCATTCAATATGATCATGGCTGATCATCCAACTCAGTATCCTGTACCTGCCTTCTCTCCATACCCCCTGATCCCTTTAGCCACAAGGGCCACATCTAATTCCCTCTTAAATATCCCAAACTCCTTGCTCACATGAAGCTCACCGAGTAAACAGTGTACATATAGTAATGATAAATACAACAACAGATGCAAAACCACAATATGGTGCAGGATTATGATGCAACATCCGAGTAGCACAAAATAAAATAAAAGTGCAATAATGGAATCACCGTATGAGGTAGAGTTAAGAGTACGAGGCAGCACCTCGTGTGTAAGGGGTGATTAGTTCAGGAGTCTGATAGCAGTGGGGAAGATGACTTTAGACTTTAGAGATCCAGCAAGAAACAGGCCGTTCGAATCTGCCAACCGGATCTGCACCGACTAGCGATCACCACGTATGTACAGTAGGGACAATGTACAATTTTACCAAAGCCAAATTAACCTACAAACATGTACATCTTTGGAGCGTGGGAGGAAACCAGTGCTCCCGGAGAAAACCCAAGCGGTCGCAGCGAGAACGTGCAAACTCCATACAGACAGCGGCCATTAGTCAGGGTCTAACCCGGTTCTCTGGTGCTGTAAGGCAGCAACTCTACTGCTGCGCCACTGTGCCACACAATCTCTCAAAGTACTCCAATTTAACATGCCCCATCTACCTCTTGATTCCCCTAGCACTAGCTATGCGCCTCATGATTTTATACACCTCCATAAGATCACCCCACATCCTCCTGCGCTCCAAGAAATAAAGTCCTAGCCTGCCAAACCTCTCCCTACAGCTCAGAGTCCTGGCAACATCTTTGTAAATCCTCTCTACACTCTTTCCACCTTAACATCTAGGCTTTGATGGGGTTGTCCTGTTAAAAACTGCCTGCCACACCTGATGTAGAGGGAGATTCAGAGACAGGGAGGGGTGTCGGGGCTAGAGGGATCTGCAGAGATGGGGAGGGGATGTTGAAACAAGGAGGAGTGCAGAGCCGGAGAGGGTTACAGAGGCTGTGATGGGTGTAGGAGCCAGAGGGGGTTACGGAGATATTGAGGGCTGCAGGGGCCTGAGGAGTCACAGAGACAGTGATGGGCCAGCAGGAGTTATAGAGACAGGGAGGGGTGTAGGAGCAGGAGGGGGTGACAGAGATGGGGAGGGGTGTCGGGGCTGGATGGGTCTCTAGCTGATGGGACACTGATGAGGGTGTGAGGCAGGCTTGGAGATGGCATCTCTGTGACTCAGCACTGCCACCTGCAGGGCAGGGAGGGACGGGCAGGGGCTGCCACAGACCCAGGGAGAATGAACAAAGACTGGGCTGCTGGCAGATGGGGAGATATATATCATCACCTCGGTGACTGCGGGTCTCTGAGTGCTGACGCAAGGTGTACACACACACACACCAACAGCCCAGGGGAAGCCGGCGGCTCAGGATCGATACCAGCAGCAGCAGCTCGACAGTAGCAGGGGAAGTAGTGAGATGGGGCACCGTGATATCTCCAGCGTCTGATTCTGCTGCTTATTGAGTAATGAGGTGTCCCACTGACACATTAAGATAAACAATTAGCAGATTAGTGTTTACAGAGGTGAGAATGCGGCCATTAATCAATTTGGGAGACCCAGTGTTTGTTGCAGAGGCAAACACATCAGCTACCCACTACCTGATGGTGTAGTTAGTGCATCGGGACATTCTGTACATTCCACCTGTACCCTGGGGGTGGATGTCACCACCCAGCCATAGAGTCACACAGCACCGAAACAGGCCCTTCAGCCCAGCTCGTCCATGCTGACCTTCTAAACGACTTCCAACCTCCTATAAACAAAGGCACAAAGTGCTGGAGTAACTCAGCAGGTCAGGCAGCATCTCCGGGGAAACATGATTTTGTACACTGTCATGTACAAAATTATGAAAGTCTACAAAATCATTTGAGGAATTGGCCGGGTAAAATGCACAGCGTCTTTTTGCCAGAGTTGGGGAATCAAGAATCAAAGGATATAGATTGAAGGTGAGGGGGGGGGGGGGGAAAGATTTAATAGGAACCTGAGGGGTAACTTTTATACCACAAAGGGTGGTATGTGTATGGAACGAGGTGCCAGGGGAGGTCAGTTGAGGCAGGTACAATCGCAACATTTAAGAAACATTTAGACAGGTATATGGATAGAATAGGTTTAGAGGGATAAGGGCCAAACGTAGGCAGGTGGATGGGCATGTTGGTCAGCATCGGCAAGTTGGGCCAAAGGGCCTGTTTCCATGCTGTATGACTCTATGACTCCCTATGGATAGGTGATGCTTCTAATCAAATAGTTTCTACAATTTTCCCCACATTTGGCCCATATTCCACTAAACCTTTCCTATCCATGTACCTGTCCAAATGTCTTTTAAATGTCTGAAGAAGGGTCCCAACCCGAAATATCTCCTTGTCCTTGATCTTTAGAAATGCTGCCTGACCCGCTGAGTTACTCCAGCACTTTGGACCGTTTAAATATTGTCATTGTACCTACTCCAACTACCTCCTCTGGCAGCTCATTCCATATACCCACCACCCTCTGTGTAAAAACACGTTGCCCTCAGGTTCCTATTAAATCTTTCCCCTCGCACCTTAAACCTGTGCCCTCTAGATTTAATGGGACCCTGAGGGACGACTTTCTCAGCTTAATAAGTCTTTTGTTCCAAAGGGTTGGAAATGTTTGGAATTATCGGCCCCAGAGAGTTATGCAGGCAGTCATTGAATCTACCAGTCATTGCAGTACCCTGGCAGTTTAAAGGACCTTCAGAAGCCTGATAACAGGGGGGAAGAAGCTGTTTCTGAGTCTGGTGGTGTGCACTTTCAAGCTTCTATACCTCCTGCTGGATGAGAGCAGGGAGAAGAAGGAATGACCGGGGTGGTACGTCATATTATGTCTGATCATGTTGGCTATTTTTCCTAGGCAGCGTGAAATGTAGATGGAGTCAGTGGTGGGGAATCTGGTCTGTATGATGGACTGGGCCACATCCACAACGCTCTACAATTTCTTGTGGGCTTGGGCAGAGCAGTTGCCAAACCAAGTTGAGATACAACCCAATAGAACAGCTCCTCATATTCCACTTGGGTAGGTTATCCCCCAACAGTAGGAACATTACATTCTCCACACCTCTCCACCTCCCCTTTCTCCCCTACACCCTATTGCCCCACCCCCCTCTCCCCCAAGAACTACCTGGACTCGCGCCTCTCTCTCCCCCCTCCCCCCACACTACTCATCTGGCTTCACAATTCACAACTCTTCAATCCTTTTGTCTCACACCTTTGGTCTTAATCTCCTTTGACCTTTGTCCAAGCATCTGCCTATCACTCCCCCTCCCCCCCTGCCTGTGTCTGCAACATTTTGTCCTGCCTCTCCTCTCTTCCACTTTTCTTTCCCCCCCCCACCCAATTTCAGTCTGAAGAAGGGTCCCGATCGAAAAGGTCACAACAGCATTTTCTCCAGAGATGCTACTTGACCCGCTGAGTTACTCCAGCACCTTGTGTCCATTTTTGCAAACCAGAATCCGCAGTTCCTTGTTTCTGCCAAGTCAGCAACTTCCAGCATCTCACTGAAAGCCAGGAATGTCAGCCCACATTCCAAGAGGGAACATTTCAAAAGGCCTTGACAGATGTGTCAAGATGTGTGGACTTTAGGGCAGAGAACTGACTGGTGGGATACTGACTGTTACCATGGGCTGACAATCCATGTTGTGGTTCAGTCACAAAGCAAACTAATAGAAATAACCCACGAGATGTGTTTCTACCAACTGATTCAACTACCAACCACGTTTCTGGTTTCAGTGACAACATCCACAGGTAAGGATGCCAAGGATTGGTCTACTTGGAATCCTGCTTTGTGATGGTTGTAAGCTCAATGCCGTCTTCAGTTTAGTTTAGTTTAGAGATATAGCCCTTCTGCCCACCGAGTCCGCACCAACCAGAAATCACCCTGTACACTAGTACTATCCTACACGCTGGGGTGGGAGATTGCAACCTCCACATGGTCCGCCCTGTTTCGACGAATGCAATCAACCTGGCGTACACAATCAAATAGAACAAGTTGTTCTACAACTTTAGGCTGTGCACGCCATACACACGAAGATCCTACACACTAGGGACAATTTTCAACTTACAAAGTCAACAAACCTACAAACCTGTACGTGTTTGGCGTGTGGGAGGCATCCGGAGGAAACCCACGTCACAGGGAGAATGTACAAACTCCATACAGACAGCACCCGTGGTCAGGATCGAGCCCGGGTCTCTGGCGCTGTGAGGCAGTAGCTCTACCGCTGCGCCCCTTGTTCCCGACTCAATTGGTGGTAGGGACTATTTGCAACAACAAAAAAACTGCGGTGTGATTGAGACAAACATTCACGGGACCTTTAATAATTGCTATTTATTGCCAGGCATATTAGCTGCGCAAACTATCGACGTACTGAGGTGAACTACATCAAAGTAACTGGGTCAGAACAGAACTGGCTTTCATGAGCGCAAAACCAGTTAGCATTGATTATCACGGTGCTGCATGGAATTAATAACCAACCAGCAAGGAAATGTAAGGGTGACCTATGATATTCTGGGGCCTATCAATACAGAACCTCTACCTCTACTTGCTCCGCTGTCGAATATTGAAGAAAACAGACTAATTAGATCTGCTACAGATGCACTGTAGAAAGCATCTTATCGGGATGCATCACAGCTTGGTTCAGGAAGAGCTCTGCCCAAGGCTGCAAAAAATTGCAGAGTTGTGGATATAACCCAGTCTATCACACAGACCAGACTCCCCACCATAGAACACCTCTCCGTGTTCTCCAGAGATGCCACCTGACCTGGTGTGTTACTCCAGCACTTTGTGCCCTTTTGTGTATTAACCAGCATCTGCAGTTCTTTGTTTCTATACCTTATGCACCTCTCTATCTAGTTGTGTTTTCACTTTCCGCTAAATAGGTGCGTCTGTTGCGTAGAAAGGAACTGCAGAAGCTAGTTTATACCCAAGATATAAAGTGCTGGAGTAACTCAGCGAGTCAGGCAGCATGAAATTGGAGGAGAGGGAACTAGAAGTAGGGAAAGTCCAGAACATACAGTGGAGGGTTGGCAGCCGGAAGTGATAAAATCAGAGGAGGTCTGAGAGATAATAGCCTGGTCTCATCTGTGGGGTCATGGTCCAGGGGTGAGTAGGAGGAGGTGTCCGAGGGCTGGCGCCTGGCCTAGGCCTGGTCTTCGGCCTTGGTTCTGACCTTTTCCCACTTCTATCTACCTCCCCTCCACTTTCAGTCTGAAGAAGGGTTCCTACCCGAAGCGTCATCCGTCCTTTTTCTCCAGAGATGCTGCATGACCCACTGAGTCACTCCAGCACTGTGTGTGTATTGTCAGGTACGTCTATTACGTGCTTTCTGAAATTGAGTTCCATCGGAAGCAGGTTCGCGGAGCAGAGAGTGGGCCTGCCTTCACCATGGCTGTGCATCCAGAGCTAGTGTGCGTTTGCCTCCATTTAATGAGCCTAATGTCAGCGCAGTTCAGGGTATAAAATGAGAGAACTTTGCTGAATAAACCCAACTCACTTGCCTCTCTTCAAATAATCAAGTATTCCCTTTATAACTGCATTCCATAATTAATAAACCTCTGCTAGCAAATGTCTAATTTGCCAATACATATACTGACAGGGGCAGATTAACTGCCCATTGACTTATAGTGCGATTGGAACTCACATATCTTCCAGTGAACAGGAGCGAGCCATTAATCAACATCCTGTTCCCCAGCAACGTATGATCTTAAAAGAAGGTTTTACACAGTTGATAAATTTTTCATAACACACACCAGCACCTTTCAGTTCTCATAAATCATCCTCATCTTCCCTCACAGCCGTTAAAAAGGTATTGGCTTTTCATGCAGATTGCTTATGTAAATCATATATTTTGCAAAGGACTGGAGAGCAATTGGAGTCTGGAAATTCAAATCATTAAAAATTTTGGAATGAACTTTACAAGGCGTGTGATAGACACAGAGTGCTGGAGTGACTTAGTGGGCCAGGCAGCATCTCCCAGGAGAAAAAGGATGGGTGACGTTTGAAGAAGGGGAACCCTTCTTCAGAAAAGACCTATGGACAGGTATAGGGATAGGAAAGATTTGGAAGGATATGGGCCAAATGCAGGCAAATGGGACTAGTTTAGGGACTTGGCGGGCATGGACAAGTTGGGCCGAAGGGCCTGTTTCTGTGCTATGTGTCTCCATGACTCTCTGAGAGGGAGGCATTAGGTATGTGGCACCAGTTTCAGTAACTCAGTCTCTCCTCTGCCACTCAAACCAAGGAGGATAAACTCTGGAAACTCAATTAGACTGCCAGTCAAGAGTGTTTAATTGTCATAAACACCACCAACAGTGGGCTGCAAGGCCCGTTTCTACACTGTACACCTCTATGCTTCTACTTTGGTTCTATCTTCACGAAGGAGAGATATCACATACCATCCAGTCACGCTGCTCCTTTCCGCTTCTCCATTCACTCATCTCCGAACCCCGTGTCCCACATTTCACTTTTCATAGCTTATAGGAGCAGAATAAGGCCATTCGGCCCATCAAATCTATTCTCCTATTCAAGCATGGCTGATCTATCGTCCCGTCTCAACCCCATTCTCCTGCCTTCTCCCCGTAACCCCTGATACCCTTACTAATCATGAATCTGTCAAACTCCGCTTTAAAAATATCCAATGACTTGGCCTCCACAGCCTTCTGTGGCAATGAATTCCACAGATTGACCACCCTCTGACGAAATAAATTCCTTCTTATCCCCCCCCCTTTCCCCTTCCCCTGCCCCCATCCTGCAACAGGGGGCAGCGGACAATTTTCAACAGAATCCGATTAAGTTGAAAATGACTTTTCAATCCTCTCTCCAGCTTTACATTTCACTCCTCCACCTCTCCTTATCTGGCACCCTTTTGTCTCCTTTTCACCTCTAACCTTTGTCACTTATTCCACCTAGCTGCCAATCAATGCCCCCCCACCCACCCTTACCTGTATCCACCTATTGTTTGCCAGGTGTTGTCCCGCCCCAACCTCCCCTTTCCAGCTATCTCTTCCCCCCCACCTCCCCATTTGGCACGGAGGCACAGCGGTCGAGTTGCTGCCTTACAGTACCAGAGACCCAGGCTCCATCCTAACCACGGGTGCTGCCTGTACAGAATTAGTACATTCCCCCTGTGACCACATGGGGTTTTTCCGGGTTCTCTGGTTTCCTCCCACATTCGAAAGCAGATTAATTAGCTTCTGTAAATTGTCCCTAGTGTGCAGGATAGAAATAGTGAACGTGCGATTGCTGGTTGTGCGTGGACTCAGTGGGCTGAAAGGCCTGTTTCTATGCTGTACCCCTAAACTATAACCAAGCACTGCATCAGTCTGAAGAAGGGTCCCGACCCGAAACATTGCATTCTACTCACCTCCATAGACGTTGTCTGACCTGCTGAGATACTCCAGCACTTTGTGTTTCTCTCAAGTTTCTGCTGAAGTCCCCAGCGGATTTATTAACAACAATCTGATATTTATGGCCGGCGGTTTTGGACTCCCTTACGAGTGGAAACATATTCTCAAGGTCCACTCTATCAAAGGCCTTCATAATCTTAAAGATATCTGTCAGGTCAGACATCACTTTCTCACTTCTGACAATAAGACCCACATTTATCCTGGCAATTCCTGATAGTTATAGTCCTTCAGTTCGGCTGCTGTTCTTGTAAATCTTATTTTGCGACTTCCCCAGTGCCTCTGTATCATTTTTATTTGGAAGTGGTGATTAAATAGGACTGAGTTTGGGCTGTAATAGCCCGCTAATTCTATGAAGGCATGACTGAGCGAGGTAAGGCATGGCTCTCTTTCAAAGTCCAGAGAAGCAATGGGTTCCAGCAGCTTCAATTTTAAACACAGATAATTTGGTTACAACTGTCTTCACAAACTGGAGGATGTCAGCACAAAATTGGGCAGAGCAGAGCAAAATACTGTAAGAAAGATTTTACTCAGAGGAGCAGTGAGTCAAACAACTGCCCATAGAAAGGAGCTGGATGTGAACTGTGAATCATGATTAAAAACTGCTCAGATGAGCCGCTCTCCACAGAATTGAGCACTGGGCCAATGCTTCATTGGGTACGGTGGTAAATAGTTAGCGGACTAGAAGAGCAAGAGGTGTTCTTGGTCGAAACGCACAGGATCCTGGGGGGCTCCACATGGTGGATATGGAGAGGATGTTTCCTTTGTTTGGCGAGTCCAGAACTAGGGGGGGGTCACTGTTTAAAAGTAATTCATCAGGATCGTAGGACTTCAGTTGTGGGGAGATTTCAGACAGGCTGGGCTTGTTTTTGCTGGAGTGGACGCGTCTGAGGGGTGAGATCATGAGAGACATACCTAGGGTAGGTAGTCAAGAACCTTTTACCCCATGGGAGAGTCAATGCATCGTCGAGTCACACAGCACAGAAACGGGCCCTTCAGCCCAACTTGCCCATGCTTACCAAGGTGCCCCATCTGCACTAGTCCCACCTGCCCGCATTTGGCCCATATCTCTATAAACCTTTCCCATCCATGTACCTGTCTAAATGTATTTGAAATGTTGATATATATCAACTACCTCCCGAGGCAGCTGTTTCCAGATACCTACCACTGATCGGGGCATTCATATCACCACAGGGGTATTAAAAACAACAGGGCGTACGTTTAAGGGAGGAAGAAGGAGGTTTAAATGGAAATTGGCTTAATGCCTCTTTTAGTTTAGTTTAGAGATGCAGCATAAAAACAGGCTCTTTGGCCCACCAAGCCCACACCGACCATCGATCATCCGTTCACACTAGTTCTACATTATCCCACTTTCTTATCCTTACACACTTGGGGCAATTTTCAGAGGCCAATTAATCTATCAACCTACACGTCTTTGGGATGTGGGAGGAAACTGGGGCGCCCGGAGCAAACCCACGCAGTGATAGGAAGGATGTGCCTACAGCCAGCAGCCAAGGACTGTGCGGCATCAGAAACCCAGGCTTGATTCTGACCTCTTAGTGGATGGAAACAGCTGCAGAGACAACAAGACCATTCTCTCCTCAACCCGCTCCCGCCCAGCAGAAGGTGCAGAAACTTGAAAGCACACACCAGCAGATCCAGGAACAGTCTCCTCACCTCTATTATCAAACTTCTTAACGGTCCCTCCATAAGCCAGGCTACTGTCTGATTCACATCTCTACCCCATTGCGGACATTGGACCTTTTATCTGGAACTGATGCGCAATAATGCTGAAAACTATGTATACTCTGCACTCTGTATCTTCCCCTTTGCTCTATCTTTAGACTTTAGACATACAGAATGGAAACAGGTCCATCAGCCCACCGAGTCGATGGACCTGTTCCGCTAGATGCAGGAAAAATGTTCCCAATGTTGGGCGAGTCCAGAACCAGGGGCCACAGTCTTCGAATAAAGGGGAGGTCATTTAAGACTGAGGTGAGAAAAAACTTTTTTACCCAGAGAGTTGTGAATTTATGGAATACCCTGCCACAGAGGGCAGTGGAGGCCAAATCACTGGATGGATTTAAGAGAGAGTTAGATAGAGCTCTAGGGGCTAGTGGAGTCAAGGGATATGGAGTGAAGGCAGGCACGGGTTATTGATAGGGGACGATCAGCCATGATCACAATGAATGGCGCTGCTGGCTCGAAGGGCCGAATGGCCTCCTCCTGCACCTATTTTCTATCTATGTTTCTATGAGTCCGCGCCGACCAGCGATCACCCTGTACACTAGCACTCCCTACAGACAGCACCCATAGTCAGGATTGAACCCGGGTCTCTGGTGCTGTGAGGCATTAACTCTACCGCTGCGCCAGTGTTCCACCCATGTTTGCATCTATTGTTCTTAAGTTTGAACTGATTATATGTATGCAGGGTGGATCTGATTTGTTTGGATAGCATGTAAAACAAACTTTTTCACTGTATCTCGGTACACGTGACATTAGCAAATCTAAACCTAAACATCTCTGACATCCAGGAAAGACAGCGAGCAAGGACTTAAGACCGAGAGCCCAGATGAATATGAAGACAGCAAAGAACAGACATTGGGATACATCATAGTGATATTTGTACCCTTAACATTTATTTAAAGTGCTCAAACATCTCCAGTGCCCTCCATAATGTTTGAGAAAAAGACCCATCATTTATTTATTAGCCTCTGTACTCCACAATTTGAGATTTGTAATAGAAAAAATCACATGTGGTAAAAGTGCACATTGTCAGATTTTATTTAAGGGTATTTTTATACATTTTGGTTTCACCAAGTAGAAATTACAGCTGTGTTTATACACAGTCCCACCCCTCATTTCAGGGTACCATAATGTTTGGGACACATGGCTTCACAGCTGTGTCACTTCCTGTCTGTAGCCAGATTCCTTCTCATCCTGGATCAGTCCAATCAGTGTTGTGTCATCCGCAAACTTGAGAAGCTTGACAGAGGAGTCTGCGGAGGTGCAATCATTGGTGTAGAGAGACTAAAGGAGAGGGGAGAGTAGGCAGCCTTGCGGTGCGCCTATACTGAGGGTCTGCGGGTCCAAGATGTGCTTTACCCACCTCACATGCTGCTTCATGTCTGACAGAAGGGTTCAGGCCCAGTCAACTGGGAGAGTTTGGAGTGTAGTAGCTCTGGCACAATGGTGTTGAATGCAGAGCTAAAATCCACAAACAAAATCCTTGCATAGGTCCCCTGGCGGTCTAGGTGCTGGAAGATGAAGTGCAGGCCTAGGTTGACTGCATCATCCACTGATCTATTGGCCCAGTATGCAAACTGCAGAGGTCTGTGATATTTTTCAGCTGGGCCAGCACGTCTTTCAAGGGTCTTCAAGACTGCAGAGGTCAGTACGACAGACCTGTAGTCATTAAGACCAGTAATCCTTGTCTTTTTGGGTACAGGGACAATAGTGAGAGAGTCTGAAGCAGGCAGGGACAGTACAGGTTTGCAGGGACTGCATGAAATGTCTGTGTAGACCAGTACCCTTGAGCTTGAGGGTAGATGGGGAAACACTGTCAGTTCCAGCTTTTCTGTCTTCTGAATAGCCTCTCCCCCTCCTCAATTTCTATTGTTGGTGATGGAAACATGGCCAGGCTGATGTTGGGCAGCAAGGAGGGGGTGGATAGTGGACGAGGGCCCAGTCTTTGCAGACCGGAGTCAGGCTGTAAGTAGGTGTGAAGTGGTGATTGGGGAGGAGTGGGTGGGGAAGGGTCCAATCTTTGCAGTGAGTAGGTGTGAAGTGGTCATTGGTGAGGGGGTACCAGGGTTAAGTTTCTGTTTATCGAATCTGTAGAACTCGTTCAGGTCGTTGGTCAGCTGACAATTGTCCAAGGATGGGGGGGGGGGGGGGGGGGGTTCCCTCTTGTAGCTAGTGATTTCTTGCAAGCCCTTTCAAACTGAAGATGAGTCATTAGCTGAGAAGTTGCTCCTCAACTTCTCAGAGTACCTTTCCTTGGCAGCTCTGATTCCTCTTCTCAGCTTGTACTTGGCCTGCCTGTGGAGGTCTGCATCCCCGCTCCTGTAGGCCTCATCTTTAGACTGGCGGAGCTGTCCGAGTTCTGCTGTAAACCAGGGCTTGGCGTTGTTGAACCAGATCCTGGTCCTAGTGGGAATGCAACTGTCCTCACAAAAGCTGACATATGATGTCACAGTGTCTGTATATTCCTCGAGGCTTGTGGTTGCTTCCCTGAACACATTCCAATCAGTGCAGTCAAAGCAGGACTGTAGGTTCTCAATGCCCTCGCTTGTCCCATCTTTTCGTTGTTCTAACCACAGGCTTAGCAGATTTTAGTTTCTGCCTGTAGGTCGGAATGAGGTGAACTAGACAATGATCAGAGAGACCCAGAACCGCCCGGGGAACCGAGTGATTTGCGTTCTTGATTGAAGTGTAACAGTGATCGAGTGTTCTCTCCCCTCTGGTGGGGCAGGTAACATGAAGTCTGTACTTTGGAAGCTCTCAGCTCAGGTTAACCTTGTTAAAGTGCCCCAAAACAATGACCATGGAGTCCATGAAGTCACTCTCTAGCCTCATTACCTGGTCAGAGTTCAAGAGAGTTTTATTGTCATGTGTCCCTGATAGGACAATGAAATTCTTGCTTTGCTTTAGCACACCAGAACATAGTAGGCACGAATACTGAACAGATCAGTGTGTCCATATACCATTGCATAAATATATACACACATGAATAATTAAACTGATAAAGTGCAAATAAACAGAATATTTGGCTATTAATGTTCAGAGTTTTATCCGAGCCAAGTTTAATAGCCTGATGGCTGTGGGGATGAAGCTGTTCCTTTTGCGTTTGCGTTTGGGTTGCGTTTGCGCCGCTCGTACGCATGCTCGGGCGGGGATGTAAACTCCAGCGAGAATAAAAGATGTCAATTCCCTCGGAGAATAAAAGGGTTTGCAGTTTATAAAGAAAGATTCTAGATTGGGAGAACAGAAGTTTGACATTACCGTGATCTTGCTGCACCAGTCCTGGTTAGTATAGCTGCATATTCCACCGCCTCTTGATTTCTCCACTGCCTCTGCTTTGTGGTCCACTCTATGTAGTTTAAAGCCAGCCAGTTGCAGCGCATTGTCCGGGGTTGACTCACACAGCCAGGTCTCAGTGAAGCACAGGGCAGCGGCTTGAGAGAAGTCCTTGTTGTCTGGCGCAGGAGTTGCAGTTCGTCCACTTTGTTGTTGAGAGAATATAGATTTGCAAGGAATATACTTGGGAACGGTGTGCGTAATCCTCGTCGCCGGAGTCGGGTGAGTGCTCCACTCCGTCTCAAGAACTTGAACACAGCCACAGCCCCGCCGACGGGTATGTCCAAATAATCCAGCGAGTGAGAGAAATCCGGACCGATGTTTGGAGGTACCGTATGTCTGATGTTAATGAATACCTCTCTCATGAAAGTGATCCTTGTGGGATTTTCACAGACGACACAACGAACAAACACATACAAAACAGCAAGGAACAGTACAAGGTGGCAGCCATCATCAGTGCCAGCTGGTCTTTCAATCAAGAAGCCATTATGAGACTGAGAAACAAGAATTAAACTGTTAGAGACATCAGCCAAACCTTAGGCTTACCAAAATCAACTGTTTGGAGCATCATTAAGAAGAAAGAGAGCACTGGTGAGCTTACTAATCGCAAAGGGACTGGCAGGCCAAGAAAGACCTCTACAGCTGATGACAGAAGAATTCTCTCTATAATAAAGAAAAATCCCCAAACACCTGACAGATCTGAAACACTCTACAGGAGTTGAGTTGTCAATGACCACTGTCCACAAAAGACTTCATGAACAGAAATACAGAGGCTACACTGCAAGATGCAAACCACTGGTTAGCTGCAAAAATAGATGGCCAGGTTATAATTTGCCAAGAAGTACTTAAAAGAGCAACCACAGCTCTGGAAAAATATGTTGTGGACAGATGAGACAAATATTAACTTACAGTATATCAGAGTGATGGCAAGAGCAAAGTATGGAGAAGAGAAGGAACTGCCCAAGGTCCAAAGCAGACCACCTCATCTGTGAAACATGGTGGGGGATGTTATGGCCTGGGCATGTATGGCTGCTGAAGGTACTGGCTCACTTTATCTTCATTGATGATACAACTGCTGATGGTAGTAGCATAATGAATTCTGAAGTGTATAGATACATCCTATCTGCTCAAGTTCAAACAAATGCCTCAAAACTCATTGGCCTGCGGCTGATTCTACAGCAAGACAATGATCCCAAACATACTGCTAAAGCAACAAAGGAGTTTATCAAAGCTAAAAAATGGTCAATTCTTGAATGGCCAAGTCAATCACCCGATCTGAACCCAATTGAGCATGTCTTGTATATGCTGAAGAGAAAACTGAAGGGGACTAGCCCCCAAAACAAGCATAAGCTAAAGATGGCTGCAATACAGGCCTAGCAGAGCATCACCAGAGAAGACACCCAGCAACTGGTGATGTCGATGAATCGCAGACTTCAACCAGTCATTGCATGCAAAGGATATGCAACAAAATACTAAACATGACTACTTTCATTTACATGACATTGCTTTGTCCCAAACATTGTGGTGCCCTGAAATGGGGGGAGACCGTGTATAAACACTGCTGTAATTTCTGCATGGTGAAACGAAAATGTATAAAAATGGCCTTTATTAAAATCTGATTGTGATTTTTTTCTATTACAATTCTCAAATTGTGCAGTACAGAGGCAAATAAATAAATGATGGGTCTTTGTCCCAAACATTATGAAGGCACGGTATCTATTCAATAATAATACAATTTCAAGACAGGCTCACGAATATGTGTTTTATAAATCTCATTCCTGTGCAATGCAATATTCTGAGCACCTTGGTGTGTAAAATTGGATCACATACCATTCTTTCTTTCGACAATGATGAAAATTGGTTTAATCCAGAATAAATCATGTTGTGACCATTTCCCCGGCCAGCTCACACCAGTCGGGTGATTTGACTGGCCACTTCCTGTTGAATTCTGCCTTTGAATCCAATGGGATGATGTCATTCCAAATGCAAAACCTCTTTTGCAGCTTTGTAGGGGAATTAGGACAACATTCGGCAAGAAGCAAAGGGCTGGAGGGACTCAGCGTGTCAGGCAGCATCTGTAGAGGGAGTGGACAGACGATGTTTTGGGCCGGTACCCTTCCTCAGATCCTCTTCTGGAACAGTTCCGGCACTATTTTGCAACTTCCAAGTTTCCGAAAAGTCCAATCTTGGTCCAAGGAGATCAGCAGTTTCTTATTTTCTCACTTTAAGGCCCGGTGTCTGGGCGGCACAGGATGGGTGAAGTAGGGGTCGGACTGGCCCAGCGCGATGCAGTCGGCTCCTTCCACCACCGCTCAATGCAGCTGGCGCAGGCTGCGCTCCATCCGCTCGCTTGCCCGGCTGTTGCAGGGTCTCCAGTGGTCTCCTCCATCAACACCACCGCCCCCAACCACCCCGCCCCTCCACTTCCATGTGTCTAGGTCGCCGTGTCCCACTTCCCAAGCCACTCATGGAACTTTAGGGTGCTTTCCAAGGGTGCGGGAAGTGAGCTCACGGACTGCTCACAGCCGCCGACTTTCACCTTTGCCTTCCACCACCGCCATCTTGAAAGAAATATGGTGATTGTATCTGATTCCACCACCTTCTCACGGTCAGATGTAGATGTCAACCATTCTGTGTCAAAAACTTTCCCCTTCGATACCTTTTAAAACATCTATCTCTCATCTTAAACCGATGCCCTCTTGTTTTTGATAGCCCTACCTTGGGAAACAGGTTCTGAGCACCTACCCTACGTATGTCTCTCATGAGTTTAGATACCTTCCCCTCAGCCTTCTTTATCTCGGAAGGGCAATCCTAGCCTGTCCAAGCTCTCCCTTTAACTGAAGTCCTCCAATCGACAGAGCATCTGGTGAAGTTCCTCCAGTCTCTCCAGTAGTTCCTATCCTTCCTCTGGACTAGAAATGCACACAGTACCTCAAGTGCAGCCTAACCAATGTTTTGCAAACTTGCAACAAAACCTCCCAACTTTTATAACTTATACACTGACCTATGAAGATCACAGGGATTAGTAGAACAGAAGGTGCAACAGGACCTTGGTGTGCTTGTACTTCAGTCACTGAAAGTAAGCATGCAGGTTCAGCAGGCAGTGAAGAAAGCCTTCATTGCGAGAGGATTTGAGTTTAGGAGCAAGGAGATCCTACTGCAGTTGTGAGACCGTACCTGTAGCATTTTGTGTAATTTTGGTCTCCTAATTTGAGGAAGGACATTATTGCTATTGAGGGAGTGCAGCGTAGGTTCACCAGGTTAATTCCCAGGATTACGGGACTGACGCATGATGAAAGAATGGGTCGACTGGGCTTTCATTCACTGGAATTTAGAAGGATGAGAGAGGATCTTATAGAAATATGTAACATTCTTAGAGGATTGGACATTGGCAGAGACAGGAAAAATGTTCCCGATTTTCAGGGAGTCCAGAACCAGGGGTCACAGTTTAAGAATAAGGGGTAGGCCATTTAGGACTGTGATGAGGAAAAACGTTTTCACCCAGAGAGTTGTGAATCTGTGGAATTCTCTGCCACAGAAGGCAACGGAGGCCAATTCACTGGATGTTTTCAAGAGAGAGTTAGATTTAGCTCCAAGGGCTAGTGGAATCAAGGAATATGGGGAAAAAGCCAGTGCTGACTATTCCCGAACTTATTTTCTGTTTCTATGTTTCGAGAGGGTTACCTGGAACTTGCTGCCAGGGGTGGTGGTGGAGTCATACAATAGTGGCGTTTAAGAGACTTTTGGATAGGCATGTGAATATGCAGGGAATGGAGGGATATGGATCTCATGCAGGCAGAGGAGATTAGTTTATCTTGGCATCGTGGTCAGCACATATAGTGTGGGCTGAAGGGCCTGTACTATTCTGTCCTAAGATACTGAGGTCAACTTGAGTGAAGCAGGTCAAGTTGTGACCTTCCCAAGATGGCACCATGCAGGTGCCCTCACTGTGCCATCACATCCACCCAGCTGCAACAGAAGTTGACCCAAGCATACCACACAACTCCTTCACTACCCTATCTATGTTTTGGGGAGATTTGGACTTGAATACCAAGCTGTCTCTGTTCATCAGCATCCCTTAATGTCCTTCCGTTACTGTTAGTCCTACCTCTATTTGACTCCCAATATGCAACACCTTAAGCTTGTCGGGATTAAATCCACCTGCCAACACTCCGCTAATCTCAAGGCCACGCGGTTACTTCAATGGGGGCAAATATGTCATCTATCTTTCTGTTTCCTTCTGCTCAGCGTAACTAATACAGGAAATCGTGGCAACCCTTCTCGGTACCTTCCTGCTTCATCTGCTCAAACCACCATGAAATCATCCAAACAGCAACTCAACCACTACTCCTGCACCACTGTGCCGTCCTTAAGCACATCGAGTCATTTTTTTAGGGTGATATTATTAGCCTGTGAAATATAAACGCTTAAAGCTCCCATAGAATACTCCTGCATGTGATAATGAAATAGATAAATAAAACCCAGGTAGTAAAAGTCCACGAATATCAGAAGGAAGCTTTAAGCATTTGCTTTACCAAACAACATTATACCTCTATTTGGACAAGCAGAGTCAGGCATTCCCAAGCCCAGCAGCATCGACCAGGTATAAAAAGATTTGAATTAGTAATGGGAACTGGGGAAGGGTGAATGTCTGGCGTGTTATCCTACACCGTTCTATGTCTGCCCACTCACCTGCACCACATCCAGCCTGCTATTGACCTCCCTGCCTCACCTGCCCGCTCCAGTTTCACTCTCCCTGCCCCACTGGCCTGACCATGGAGCAAGTCACACCGCCAGCCAGCATTTACTTTCCTGACCTTGCCCAAAAAACTTTAAAAACTCCAATTTTAAAACAAACGCACATCTTCAACAGCTCCACACCGAGCAGAGGCTGTGCTTGGTGGGGGAGCGGTCCGGGTGAACTCACTGCGCCGAGCTCCAGCGATGGGTCGGTCAGTGGGACTGCGACGGGGTTGAGGGCAGCGAGACTGAGGCCGGGAGGAGGCAGAGTCACACAGTGCTGATCCTTCAGCTCGTCTGCACCACCCGACCAACTGGGGAGCCACGTAGAGCACACACAGGTCCTGCAAATTGTACCGGCATCTAACCCTGATGAACCTGCATCTGTGCCAGAGGTCTCTGGTGCTGAGCTGCTTTGGATTCCAACCTATCCGGGGCGGCACCTCCAGCCGCCTGTGGAGGATGCTTGGTCGGCAGCGAGCCTTTGCCGGAGTGACCGCCTGCAGGCCGAGATTGCGTTGATCCACTGCTGGAGGCCATCTTGTCACGCTGACCCATAACCTGTGTGAGCACCGAGCACTGGGCTTCGATGAAACTCTGGAACCCTTCCGCCATGGTCTCCTGCAGACTTTCTCCCAGCGAGACGAAGCCCGCCTTGATGGCTTCTTGGAGCTTGGAGCCTAAAGCCTCAATGGCAGAGGTATGGGCATTCACGAGCGAGGTGCCGACTGTTTCCAAGGCCTGTGTTAGGGAGGTTTCCACTGCAGAGGCCACTGGCATTGACAACTGCACGATGGCAGACTGCAGAGCACTCAGCCGCTGGTCCAACATGACCATGCCATCTTCCACGGTGGTGTGAATGGAGGCCAACCTCTGCTCGACACTGAACTCGTGCTCCAACAGCCTGCGTTTGAAGGCAGGCCCACTCAGATCAGTGTCTGCATCTGCCTCCATCGGTGACCCCAGTACAGTGGGTCTCCAGTCTTCAAATGAAGAAGACCTCTCATCCTCCTCCACTAGGATCGGTCCCGCTCCTTCCTCACCAACATCCAGTGACTCACCCAGTGCCTCCTCATCCTCCGCACTACCATCTCCTGCGGTGGGCGTGCCTGTACTGGTGCCTGCTTCAGGGCGGGCTGAGGATATTTGGAACTCGGGCGTGCAGCGACGATTTGCAGCAACGGTGGATGATCCACTCGTTTCCCCCTGGTCTGCGGAGAGACGGAGAAGGCAAGGCGTGAGTGCGGAAGTCCACACCCTTTCCGCTTCAGTACAACCAGCAGATGAACCTATGCGATGCCAATGCGCTCAATAGACTCAAGGACACAAAGTGTTGGAGTAACTCAGCGGGTCAGGCAGCATCCTGGAGAACACGGATAGGTGACATTTCGGGTTGAGACGCTTCTTCAGCCTGAAGAAAGGTCTCGACCCAAAAGTCACTTGTCCATGTTCTCCAGAGATACTGCCTGATCCGCTGAGTTACTCCAGCACTTCGTGTCGTTTTGTGTATTAACCAGCACCTGCAGTTCTTTGTGTCTACGGTGAGTGGACCCATTCCTGTCACACCGCAAGCGGCCACACATACTCACCGCTCAGTTGCGATGTTACTGCAAGGTCTCCTGGGTCAAATCCCTCGAAGGTTTCCTTTCCAAAGAGAGCAAGCATGTCATTCTCAAACTCGGTCAGGGCTTTGACAACCGGCCGGCCGCCCCCTGGTAGTTGGCGCGACCTCCTATTATAGGCCAGTTTCTCCTTTGAAGATAAAAGAGTGCAGATTAGAATAGAATGGTCTGAAGAAGGGTCTCGACCTGAAACGCCACCCATTCCTTCTCTCCAGATGCTGCCTGTCCTGCTGAGTTACTCCACCTTTTTGCGTCTATCTTCGGTTTAAACCAGCATCTGCAGTTCCCTCCTATACATAGAATGATTTTTGATTGATTGAATTGATTAAATGTTACAGCATAGTAATGCTCCCTTTGGCCCGCCGTCCATCGATTGGGAGTGAACATGAGAATGGGGTTGAGAGGGAAAAATAGATCAACCATAATTGAATGGTGGAGTAGACTCGATGGGCAGAATGGCCTAATTCTGCTCCTGTCTTAAGGTCTTATTGTAGACATTGGAGTTTGCATCATTGTTCCTTTGTCGGCACATATGACAATTAAACATGCTTCACTCTCAATACACTGCAATGCTGGGAACCACATTCTGCACTCTGGTATCTTTACTCTTCAAAGAACTTTTTATACTCGAGTTTGGTTTGATTGTATCCATGTAGAGTATTACCTGATTTGACTGGATAGCATGCAAAACAAAGCTGTTCACTGTAGCATGGTACATGTGACAATAATAAACCTAAACCCGAATGATAATGGCAAGTTCTGTTAATTGACTCCCAGTTGAGGTTTGTTTTATTTAACTACATGGCACGCAATCACATTGTTTCACTGTACCTCTGCACACGAGACAATAATAAAACTGAGCCTAAACCCACCCACATCACTATGTCCCCACCACACCCAATCCCCTCTTGCACCACCCTCGCCTCACCTCGCCCCACCCCCTCGCTCCACTTCACACTGCCACACCCTACCTCACCCCACACTCTCTTGACCTGCCCTCACTCTACCTCTCTGCATCCTTGCCCCTCCCTCACTCACCTCAGCCTTGCTCCCCCCAATCTCACCCTCACACCCCTCTCTTACCACCTCGCCCCCTCCCCTCCTCCACCTTGCTATCCCTCACATCCTCCTCCCACCCTACAATCCCTCTCCTCTAACTCCCTGCCTCACCCTCGCCCCTTCCTCACCACAACTTCTCCTCTCCCCAACCTCATCCTTGACCCTCCCTCACCACATCTGCCCCTCCACACCACCCCGCCCCTCACCCCTCGCCCACCTCCACCCTCGCTCCTCCCCTCCCTCCACCACACTACCCCCTCCCATCTCCATCCTCTCTCCTCCCACAACACACCCCCGACTCGCCATGAGCCCTCGCCCACCACCATCATCATCATCACCACCCTGTCTCTCCCCCTCCACCCTCTCCCCTCGCTCACACACAACCCCTCGCCACCTTGGTGCTCTTCTTCAGGTCGTGCACCTTCTTGCGCACCTCCTCCCAGGAGCGCCGGGTGCCGGACACGGCGTTGACCCGTTCCATGACGAAGATCCAGGCCCGGCGGCGGCTCTGTAGACTGGGTGGCCGCCCGCCCTGCCCGAAGATGTCCCGCCGCCGCTCCATCACCGAGTCGACGAGCACCCGCAGGTCGCGCTGCTTGAAGCGGGCCTTGCGGATCCGCCGCTCGGGCAGCCTGCGCAGGCCGGGCCCGCCCCACACCGGCTCCCGCATCTTCTGCCCCCGTCGCCAAAGGCAACCAGGACACACGGGTGGAACTACATTTCATTAACACAGTCTCCCTTCGTTGGGAAGACCGATGTCGGCGACGCTGCCAGCGCATGGAACTACAACTCCCAGCGGCCACTGCCCGCTGCTCCCCGCGCGCTGCCTGCTGGGAGCTGTGGTCCGCCCGATACCATTGGTCCATGGCGGCGGGAACTACAATTCCCAGGTGGCGGTTGCGCGCCTCGGCCCCGGGGCCCCGACACCAGGGATAGAAACATAGAAACATAGAAATTAGGTGCAGGAGTAGGCCATTCGGCCCTTCGAGCCTGCACCGCCATTCAATATGATCATGGCTGATCATCCAACTCAGTATCCCGTACCTGCCTTCTCTCCATACCCTCTGATCCCTTTAGCCACAAGGGCCACATCTAACTCCCTCTTAAATATAGCCAATGAACTGGCCTCGACTACCCTCTGTGGCAGGGAGTTCCAGAGATTCACCACTCTCTGTGTGAAAAAAGTTCTTCTCATCTCGGTTTTAAAGGATTTCCCCCTTATCCTTAAGCTGTGACCCCTTGTCCTGGACTTCCCCAACATCGGGAGCAATCTTCCTGCATCTAGCCTGTCCAACCCCTTAAGAATTTTGTAAGTTTCTATAAGATCCCCTCTCAATCTCCTAAATTCTAGAGAGTATAAACCAAGTCTATCCAGTCTTTCTTCATAAGACAGTCCTGACATCCCAGGAATCAGTCTGGTGAACCTTCTCTGCACTCCCTCTATGGCAATAATGTCCTTCCTCAGATTTGGAGACCAAAACTGTACGCAATACTCCAGGTGTGGTCTCACCAAGACCCTGTACAACTGCAGTAGAACCTCCCTGCTCCTATACTCAAATCCTTTTGCTATGAAAGCTAACATACCATTCGCTTTCTTCACTGCCTGCTGCACCTGCATGCCCACTTTCAATGACTGGTGTACCATGACACCCAGGTCTCGCTGCATCTCCCCTTTTCCTAGTCGGCCACCATTTAGATAATAGTCTGCTTTCCTGTTTTTGCCACCAAAATGGATAACCTCACATGTACACCAGGGATGTACACAGGGCCCCGACACCAGGGATGTACACAGGGCCCCGACACCAGGGTTGTACACAGGGCCCCGACACCAGGGATGTACACAGGGCCCCGACACCAGGGATGTACACAGGGCCCCGACACCAGGGATGTACACAGGGCCCCGACACCAGGGATGTACACAGGGCCCCGACACCAGGGATGTACACAGGGCCCCGACACCAGGGATGTACACAGGGCCCCGACACCAGGCCCCCGACACCGGGGATGTGTACAGGGCCCCGACACCGGGGATGTACACAGGGCCCCGACACCGCGGATGTACACAGGGCCCAGACACCAGGGATGTACACAGGGCCCTGACACCAGGGATGTACACAGGGCCCCGACACCAGGGCCCCGACACCGGGGATGTGTACAGGGCCCCGACACCAGGGCCCCGACACCGCGGATGTACACAGGGCCCCGACACCGCGGATGTACACAGGGCCCAGACACCAGGGATGTACATAGGGCCCTGACACCAGGGATGTACACAGGGCCCCGACACCGGGGATGTACACAGGGCCCCGACACCGGGGATATACACAGGGCCCCGACACCGGGGATGTACACAGGGCCAAGGCCGCGGGCTGATACACACACGGTGGTGGGCGAGAAGGAGGATGGGAAGAAAGGGAGGGGGCAGAGAAGAGAGAGAGGGAAGGTGAGGGATGGGAAGGGAAGGTGATGTAAGGAGGGATGGATGTGAGAAGGCAGAGTGAGGAGGTTGGGATGCGAGGGTGAAGGGGAGGTGAGGAGGGGGATGGGATAGTGAAATGTGGAGGGGGCAGAGTCACAGGAGGTTGTGTGGTGTGGAGGGAGGTTGGGGTGGGAGGGCGAGGGCCGGGGGAGAGGGAGTTGGCAAGAGGGTGGGGTAGGTGGAGAGGGAAGGAGGGGTGGGGCAGGGCAGAGCAGATATGAAGCGGGGGAAGGTGAAATGAGGGGAGAGGGGCTAGTCTGGGAAGAGGCTGTTTCTGAATCTGGTGGTACGTGCTTTCAAGTTTTTGTATCTGCTGCCTGACGGGAAATGAGGGAAAAGCTTGTGAGGCATTATATATAAGGCCTTGTAGGAGCTTAGAGTGGAATGGTGTGTCAGAATAATTTGGGTGTGTGTAGCAATTTTGAGTGAGGTGTCTCTTGGGCTCGGGGAAAGTGAGAAATGCTCAGTGAGGACAGGGGCAGTGAGAGCTGAGGAACTGGGCAGTGATTTGCTTTGGGACTGGTAATGGTGGCACTGGGGAAATTCACGCCATCATTTAGCAATGCCACATGTCGAACGCTAAACTGCATATCCCGAGGAAAGTAGCTGATATTTTAAGCCAGCACTGACATATACGTGACATGGTGGTTAATGTCCAGTTTATCTGTTATATATTTTCATGTCATAGAATTACACAGCATAAAACAGCCCCATCGGCTCAACTTGTCCATGTCGAACAAGATGCCCCATCCACACTTGTCCCGTTTGCCTGCGTTTGGCCCATAACTCTCTAAATCTTTCCTATCCATGTTCCTGTCAAAATGTCTTTTCAATGTAGTTATAGTACCTGCCTCCTGATAGCTCATTCCATATACCACTACCCTCTGAGTGAATGTACGCAGCAAAAGTCTGTAATAAGTGTAGTCTAAGGCGTTACCTTTCTACAGCAATTTACGGCCATGTACACTTGTTGACTCTTCCCCTTCGCCCCAATGTAATCAAATGCATTGTATTTCTGCAGAGCCTTCATGTGGTCGATAACTCACAGTCAATGAAGTTACGGTTGGTGAGGCCACATTGGAGTACTGTGTTCAGTTTTGGTTCCCCTACTCTAATGAGGAAAGATGCCATTAAGCTGGAAAGAGTGCAGAGAAGATTTACAAGGATTTTGCCAGGACTCAAAGTCCTGAGCTACAGGGAGAGGTTGAGCAGACTGGGACTTTATTCCTTGGAGCGCAGTAGGCCGAAGGATAATCTGACCTGTTTAAAATCACAAGGGAAATAGATAGCATGAATGTACAAAGTGTGATAGATAGACATAAAATGCTGGAATAACTCAGTGGGATAGGCAGCATCTCTGGATAGAAGCAATGGGTGAAGTTTCAGGTCGAGATCCTTCTTCAGACTGAGAGTCAGGTGAGAGGGAGAGAGAAATGGACGGTTGGGGTGGGAAAACGAGACATCAAAGGGGACCAAGATCAAGAAAGATGTAGAATAGATCATTGTTAGCTAGGGGAAGCTGACAACGAATCATACAAAGATAAAAGATACAAAGACTGTATGATACTTTATTCCTAGCATCCATCACATACATGATACTGCCTGTCTTGCCGAGCTCTGGATGATGTGAAGGTGGCACTAACATAAAGGATCTTAAAGCAGTCAAACCAAGTTGATGCAGTTTGCTGAAAGGGCATACAGATAAACAAATTGTCTGAAGAAAGGTTTCGACCCGAAACGTTGCCTAACATATAACATATAGCAATTACAACACGGAAACAGGCCATCAAGTTCAAGTTCAAGTGAGTTTATTGTCATGTGTCCCTGATAGGACAATGAAATTCTTGCTTTGCTTCAGCACACAGAACATAGTAGGCATTTACTACAAAACAGATGTGTCCATATACCATAATATAAATATATACACACATGAATAAATAAACTGATAAAGTGCAAATAACAGAAAATGGGTTATTAATAATCAGAATTTTGTCCGAGCCAGGTTTAATAGGCTGATGGCTGTGGGGAAGTAGCTATTCCTGAACCTGGTTGTTGCAGTCTTCAGGCTCCTGTACCTTCTACCTGAAGGTAGCAGGGAGATGAGTGTGTGGCCAGGATGGTGTGGGTCTTTGATGATACTGCCAGCCTTTTGGAGGCAGCGACTGCGATAAATCCCCTCGATGAAAGGAAGGTCAGAGCCGATGATGGACTGGGCAGTGTTTACTACTTTTTGTAGTCTTTTCCTCTCCAGGGCGTTCAAATTGACGAACCAAGCCACGATGCAACCGGTCAACATGCTCTCTACTGTGCACCTGTAGAAGTTAGAGAGAGTATTCCTTGACAAACCGACTCTCCGTAATCTTCTCAGGAAGTAGAGGCGCTGATGAGCTTTCTTGATAATTGCATTAGTGTTCTCGGACCAGGAAAGATCTTCAGAGATGTGCACGCCCAGGAATTTGAAGCTCTTGACCCTTTCAACCATCAATATAAATGGGGTTGTGGGTCCCTCTCCTACTCCTTCCAAAGTCCACAATCAGTTCCTTGGTCCAAAGTCCACAATCAGTTCCTTGGTTTTGCTGGTGTTGAGGGCCAGGTTATTGCGCTGGCACCACATGGACAGTTGCTCGATCTCTCTTCTATACTCTGACTCATCCCCATCAGTGATACGCCCCACAACAGTGGTGTCGTCAGCGAACTTGATGATGGAGTTCGCACTGTGACTGGCTACGCAGTCATGAGTACAGAGTGAGTACAGCAGGGGACTGAGCACGCAGCCTTGAGGTGCTCCCGTGCTGATTGTTATCGAGGCTGACACATTTCCACCAATACGAACAGACTGTTGTCTGTGAATGAGGAAGTCGAGGATCCAATTGCAGAGGGATGCGCAGAGACCCAGTTCTGCGAGTTTGGTAACCAGCTTGGAGGGGATGATTGTGTTAAATGCCGAGCTGTAATCGATGAATAACAGCCTGACATATGAGTTTTTGGTGCCCAAGTGATCCAGAGTGGAGTGGAGGGCCAGCGAGATCGCATCCACCGTTGATCTGTTGTGGCGGTAAGCGAACTGCAGTAGGTCCAGGTTTTTGTCGAGGTAGGAGTTGATTTGCTCCATGATCAACCTCTCAAAGCACTTCATCACCACCGGCGTTAGTGCCACTGGTCGATAGTCATTGAGGCACATCACCTTACTCTTCTTGGGAACTGGTATAATTGATGCCCTTTTAAAGCAGGTGGGGACCTCAGACCTCAGAAGTGAGAGGTCGAAAATGTCCGTGAAAACTCCAGCCAGTTGGTCTGCACAGGTTTTTAGAACAGGACCGGGTATACCATCAGGTTTTCGTGGGTTCACCCCTGAAGGATTTCCTGACGTCGGCCTCTGTGACAGACTGAAATGCCATCACAGCGAATGGGAGATCGGGAAGGCACATCAGTATTCTCCCTGTCAAAGCGTGCGTAAAACGCATTGAGCTCGTCAGGGAGTGATGTTTCGCCGACATTCGAGCTGCCTCCTGGTTTCGCCTTGTAGGAGGTGATTGCATTCAGGCCCCGCCACATCTCGGCCCTTCTAGTCCGTGCCTATTTCCTTCGTTCCATAGATGCTGCCTCACCCACTGAGTTTCTCCAGCATTTTTGTCTACCTTCGATTTTCCAGCATCTGCAGTTCCTTCTTAAACTCTTTAACAAATTGTCTGGAGTTTTTTGAGGAAATCAACAGTAGAGTTAAAGGACGGGAACTCGTTGGTGCATTGCATTTGGATTTTCAGAAGGCATTCAATAAAGTGCATCATTAAAGTCTCGTGCACAAGATGAGAGATGGTGTTGTGGGTGTGTGTGAACATGGATCGAACACTTGTGGGAATAAGTGTGGGAATCACTGGGTCTACTTCAGACTGGTAAAACAGAACAAAATAAGTACCACAACCATTAGTCCTTGGCCCTCAAGTATTGGTTTATTGTCACATTCACCAAGATACCGTTAAAAACCTATTGCGTTGTCCATTTAAATCATACTAGACACGAATGCAATCAAGCCATACATAAGTATAGTGCAACAAATAGTGTAAAGAGGAAAAATAATTCAAAAATACCAGAGTTGCCAAATGTAATGTAACATTCTCTGTAATATTACAATTATGAGGACATTTGGGCTTTGCAGCCAGATAAAGATAGGTTGACCGAGTGGGAAGAAACTTGACAAATGGAGTTCAACGTGGGAAAGTGTGAGGTCCTGCACTTCAGTGAGGCAGATTGTTCTGTAAATGGCGATGGACTGCAAATGATGAAGTGTAGATGGAGGGATTGTGTATTTGAAACACTAAACGTTAGTGTGCAGGTGCAGCTGTAATTACAAAGATAACTCGTTGGTCTTTTGTTGCTGGGATTTGCCATTTAAAAACTGAGCCAACGCTGCAATTTGTGAGGCCCCACCTGCAATACTGCACACAGGTGTGGTCCCCTTACCTAAACATGTAACATTGGAGGCAATCCAAAGAAGATTCACCAGGCTAGTGCCTGGCGTGAGAGGTCTGTCTATCATGAATGACTAAAACAGTTACACCTGTTCTCTTTGGAGTTTTGAAAATTAAGTGTTGTTCGTACTGAAACAGCCATACAATGAGGAAACGGGCCCATTGGCCCAACTCGTCCATACCTTCATTGGAAATGTTCATAAATTAAGGAATTGCTGTAAATCTAATTACATCTCTTGATTACATTTACCCAGTGAACATCTGAAAAAGACATTTGGATGTGTAAGTGGATAGTTTGGTTTAGAGAAACTGCGTGGAAACAGGCCCTTCGGCTCACTGAGTCTGCGCCAACCAACGATCACCCTTACACTTGTTCTATCCTACACTCTAGGGGCAATTTACAGATGCCAATTAACCTACAAACCTGCAGGTCTTTGGTATGTGGGAGGAAACCGGAGCACCCGGGGAAAACCCACGCAGTCACAGGGTGAACGGGGAAACTCTGTACAATCAGGATCAAACCCAGGTCTCTGGCGCTGCAAGGCAGCAATTCTATTACTGTGCCACCATGCCATCCTGTGCTGTGCCATTCTTACAGGTAAGAATCTCTTTACTACTATCCTCATTGTAAAGAGCAGACAAGGGAGTGCCAGGACTCGAGGGACTGAGCTGTAGGGAGAGGTTGAATAAGCTAAGACTTTATTCCTTGGATCGCAGGAGGATGAGGGGTGATCTTATAGAGGTGTATGAAATCATGAGAGGTAGATCGGATATATGCACAGGGTGAATGGATAGAGTGAATGCACAGAGTCTTTTGCCCAGATTAGGGGAATCAAAAACCAAAGGACATAGGTTTAAGGTGAGGGGGAAAGATTTAAGAGGAATGAGAAGTAACTTTTTTGCGCAAAGGGTGGTGGGTGTATGGAAGGTGCTGCTGGTGGAGGTAGTTGAGGCAGGTATCAGAATATTTAAGATAGACAAGTTTATGGAGAGGATAGGTTTAGAGTGATGGGACTAGCGTAGACGGGTCATCTTGGATGGCATGGTCAAGTTGGGCCAAAGGACCTGTTTCCGTGCTCTTCGACTCTTGGATAAAGGATTATCCAGCAGGGACTATTGGCAAGAGACTGAAGCAACAGTGGGAAAGTGTGTTGGAACTTTCCATTCAAACTGACATGGGAATTGATCAGCGCACACAACTTTAAAAGCCAGGTCTGAAGTACATTTGCACTCCATGTTCCAATTACCTGCTTGTCTGGGTACCTTACTTCAAGGATGCACATGGACTTGATTTCCCAAGTGCAAGGCGACCAGTAATATATTAAAAGCCTTGTATTTGTGAGAATGTAGCACTCGCTTCCTGTACCACTCTCGCCTTCACACTTCACCAATCAAACCAAAATAAAATAAAACATCAGAACATTGGAGACCCAATACGGTACAGAATATATAAACCAAAAGTAAGGAAACTGCCCAGAAAATTTCCAACAGAAAACGAAGGAAATCCAAACTTAACCACTCGTAAATGAGCAGTGATAGCTGTAGTAATGTTGAACCTGTTGGAAAGTCTGACTGAACATTCCTTTTTAAAGTATCTAAAAGTCTAACGTCCGAAAACAATGTTTTGAAATAGTATTTATAAAAAACAAATTTACCCAATGAATTAATTATTTGTTGCTTCTTGAAATACCCCATCTCTTCCTATGAGCTGTGAGAATTTACGGCTTCCTTGCAATATATGCAGTTAAGTTTTCTCAAATCTCTAGTACAGGTGTACGGTGGAGAGCATACTGACTGTTTGCATCACGTCTCCGTTTGCTAACTCGCATGTTCAGGAACAAAGGAGGTTACGGAGAGTGGCGGACACTGCCCGGTCCATCACACGTACTGAACTCCCCACTATCGAAGGGATCTACAGGAGGCGCTGCCTCAAAAAGGCATCATCAAAGACCCACACAACAACCCTGGCCACACTCATCGCCTGATACCATCGAGACGAAGGTACAGAAGTCTACAAAACGTGACCTCCAGGTTCAAGAACAGCTTCTTCTCAGCAACCATCAGGCTCTTGAACCACACTGCGATCTCGAGCTTCTGTGGACTGTGTCTCTGGTTGCACTACTGACTTCGGTTTTGTACTATTATGATTATAGAGTCATAGATTTGTACAGAATGGAAACAGGCCCAACGGCACAACTCGTCTACCTAAGCTAGTCGTATTTGCCCACGTTTGGCCCATATCTCTAAACTTTTCCTATCCATGTACCTGTCCAAGTGCCTTAAATGCTGTTAATGTACCTGCCTCAACTACCTGCTCTGGCAACTCGTTCCATATATTCACCATCCTCTGATTGCCCCTCAAGTTTGTATAAAATCTTTCTCCTCTCACCTTAAACATATGTCCTTTTGTTTTGGATTCCCCTGCCCTGGGTAAAATACTTTGTGCATTCATCCTATCTATCCCCTCATATTTGTGTACACCTAAATAAGACCACCCTTTGCCTCCTGTGCTCCAATGCCTCAAGTCCTGACAACATTTTTGTAAATGGTTATCTTGTATTATGATTATTAATTTATTATTGATTAATGTATATTTATCTGTGCATTATTGTGTTTACAGGCATGTTAAGCTGCAGCAGGTAAGAATGTCATTGTTCTGTCCCCTGTACATATGACAAGTAAACACTTTTGATGCACAGCAGCTGAGTCAAACAATTCAAGAACATTTACTTTCAGTTTTTAAATATCTGTTTTGTGGTTTTGCAGAATTATTTCATGAAAAGCCTGGGGATAGATTTTCAGAGTTTAAGTTTATTGAACACTTTAGAAACCGGGAAAGAGAAAATAATTTCACTTTAGTACTGGCACTGTTTTGTTATTGTCACTTGTAACGAGATACAGTGAAAAATTGTGTGGACCAAGTCCACTCATTGCACACAGTTCCAGCTTTTTATCTATGTTTAGTTATAAACAATATAGGCTTTATTTTTTGAGTGCCACATGTTGTCATTTCTTCTCATACTGATTTGTCGAAAGATGTGTAAATAATGAGATTCAAGAGTGTTTAATTGTCATGATTACCAGCAACAGAACAATGAAATTCTTACTTGCTGCAGTTTTACAAGTCCACAATGCAATAGCACAGATTTCTAAACCTTTCCTATCCATGTACCTGTCCAAGTGCCCTAAATGCTGTTAATGTACCTGCTTCAACTACCTGCTCAGTAACCAATTGTGCAATAAAAAAATAATCAGGAATGCTGAGTAATCAGATATTAATAGTGCAAAATCAAAATCCGTCGTGCAACTAAAACAAAGTCCATAGTTGCTGAGGTTTGTGTTGTGCAATGTTCAAGAGTTTGGTGGTTGCTGGGGAGAAGCTGTTCTTGAACCCACAGGTCACGGTTTTCAGGCTCTTGTACCTTCTTCCCGATGGTAGCAGCGAGATGAGAACGTGACCATGGTGATGTGGGTCTTTGATGACACTGACTACCTTTTTGAGACAGAGCCTACTGTAGATCCCTTCGATGGTGTGGTGGTCGGTACCTGTGATGGGCCAGGCAGTGTCCACCACTCCCTGTAGTGTTTGTTCTGGGGCATTTGAGACACCGAACCAGGCTGTAATGCAACCAGTCAGTATTTCATAAATAACTCTGGAAATCTGAAATATTATAGAAGATGCTTGAAATAGGCGGTCAGGCAGCATTTATGGACAGTTAAATAGATTTGCTGCTTTAAATTGACGTTCAAGATGCAGGAGCTGCAGATGCTGGAATCTTGAGTAAAACACAAAGTGATGGAAGAAAGAAAGACCAAAGTGCTGGAGTAACTCAGCAGGTCAGGCAGCATCTCTGGAGAATATGGATAGGTGATGTCAGAAGGATCGCAACCTAAAACGTCACCTATCGATGTTCTCCAGAGATGGTGCCTGACCTGTTGAGTTCTTTTGTGTCTTTCTTTGTAAACCCGCATCTGCATTTCCTTGTATCTACAAAGTGCTGGAAGAACTCTCGATCAGGCAACAACCGTGGAGGAAATGGACAGACGACGTTTCAGGTCAGGAACCTTCTTGAGACTCCATGCAGGAGACAAGGTGGGAGGTGGTGACTTATGCCCCTGTCCCAGTTAGGAAACCTGAACGGAAACTTCTGGAGACTTTGTGCCCCACCCAAGGTTTCGTGCGGTTCCCGGAGGGTTTTTGTCAGTCTCCCTACCTGCTTCCACTACCTGCAACCGCCGGCAACCACCTGCAACCTCCGGGAACCACACGGAAACCTTGGGAGGGGCACAAAGTCTCCAGAGGTTTCCGTTCGGGTTTCCTAAGTGGGACAGGGGCATTAGCAGTTGAAGTCACTCGATTGTCTGATGGGGCCAGAGAGATGAAGAAAGGGTAGCGAACGAGGAAAGGTCCCAAACTGAGACATCATCTGTCCATTCATGATGCTGCCCGACCTGCTGGGTTCCTCCAGCACTTTGTTGTGATGCTCAGGAAACGCTGACTGCACCTCTCTTTGCAGATGCTGCCTGACCTGCATTTTCTGTTATATTTCAGATTCTTGTTCTGGGGAAGAACAATCCTGTCCTGAAAAAGTCATTTTTGCTGGTTTGATGTGATCAGCTGTCATATAAAGGAGTGACTGATTGCTGGGAAGCAAGTCCTTGTTCAATTTTACAAACATTATTACTCTTCTGATTGTACAGGAAAAAGAGAAAATTGAGGAACACCAATGCCCAGAACCTCTGTGAATCGATGAAACGCAACAGTTGCAGTACAGTATATAATCACAGGACAGGGATGAATGTTTAGCTCTATTCTATAGTTGTAAAATTATTAATTTACTGCTGGTTTCACATTTACATTCCAAATATCGTAATGTTTCTGAAAATATAACGTTCACAAGGCAATATATAGGAAAAGTCCAGAAGTGAGACGTCATCTGTTCATTCATGATGCTGCCTGACCCGCTGAGTGACTCCTGTACTTTGAAGCTCAGGAAAGATTGACACCTCCTCTCTCAGCAGATGCTGCTTGACCTGCATTTCTGTTATATTTGTATAATATCTAAAGCGTACAAGCACCAAAACAAAATGCTGGAGGAACTCAGCAGTTCAGGCAGCATCATGAAAGAGCAGATGACATGTCAGTTTGTGACTTTGCCTATTTATTGCTCTGTGAATGTTACATTTTTAGAGATGTTACGATCTTTGTGATTGCAAATGAGCCTGCGGTAAATGAATTATTTTGCTTGGGCAAGACTAGAATGCATATACTGAAACATAAAATGTTACGTATTTACACAATTATACATGTTTGCTCTCTGTCAGAGCAGAAGGATCAAGGAGAACTGGTACATGGTTCCCGGAAAGTGCCACCACAGGTGGGCATGATGATCAAGAGTCTTTAGGAATGTCAGCCCTCATCAGTCAGGGTAATGAGTATAGAAGTTGGCATGTGATGTTGCAGTTGTACAAGACCGTAGTGAGGCTGCACTTGGAGGATGGTTTTTCAGTTTTGGTCACTCTGCTACAGGAGTGATGTCCTTAAACTGGAAAGAGTGCTGAGAAGATTTACGAGGGTCTTGCCAGGACTTGAGGCCCTGAGCTATAGGGAGAGTTTGGGCAGGCTAGGACTTTATTCCATGGAGCGCAGGAGGCTGAGGGTCGATCTTTAAAGGTGTGTACAATCATGAGGGGAATAGATAGGGTGAATATACAGTCTTTTTCAAGAATGTTAACAAGAATGCGCAGTCTTTTTCCATGCTGTATCTTTAAAGTCTAAAATCATGAGGCATTAGCTCTGTTCCTCCTGCTGCCTGACCCGCGGAGTGTTTGTACACTAATCCTTCAACCTCACAGGGGTATTTATGGACCAGGTTTTTATTGTCAGACATCTTGAAAACCCAATTCAACTCGATGGTGTGATTAGAACTTGTGTTGCTGGCACACAGACCCGGCAACATCCTCCCTCTCTTCACCAGCTCGTTGATAGTTGCTCCCAGGTCTGAGTTTAAACCAAACGCTGCTCCACTCCTCAAAACAGACATCTGTCCGCACATCTGACGTCCCCAGCTCGTCGGGAGCGCTCCAATGTCTAACGGAGCTCTGAAACAGCGCTCTTCCGTCCGTGACCATCTCTCCTGGCACAACACCAGCCAGTGTTAGCAGTGTGACTGGTCCGGGAGCCGCAGGAAGCTTTCCAGCCTCGACACATGCTCCCAGCGTGGTGCTCTGCATGAGCGGTGGACTGCCTCTGCAGCCATTACCGTGGCCATCCCTCCCCACAACACCTGTCCTCCCAGATAAGTTGCATGTTAAAAATTCCATTACATTAGAGGTCGGTTAGTTTTAATTGCAGGCCAGATCCTCATAACTGTTGTTCTACTGCTGAGAGGTGAGAATGGCATTTGAAGCCTCATAGTTGCTCAACGCAGAATCAGGCCTTTTGGCCCATCACCTCCATCTCGACCATCAATTAACTATCTGCATTAATCCCATTTGGTATTGGTTTATTATAGCATAAGTATATTGGTTGACAACAGCACAGCTGATAGAGCCACTACCTCACAGTGCCATAGGCCCGGGTTCCATCCTGACCTCGGGTGCTGTCTGTATGGAAATGAAACCGCATGGGTTTCCTCCGGGTGCTCCGGTTTCCTCCCACATCCAAAGGCATGTGGGGTTGGAGGTTAATTGGCCCTTTGTAAAGTGCCCCTAGTGTGTAGGGAGTGAATCTTCTTCTTCTTGCATATGGCATGCACAGCCTAAAGTTGTAGCTCAACTTGTTCTATTTGATCTTGTTTGTGCACGTCGGGTTGATTGCATTAGTCGAAACAGGGTGGACCACGTGAAGGTTGCAATCTCCCACCCCTATGAGTGAATGAGAAAGTGGGATAACATAGAACTAGTGTGAATGAGTGATTGATGGTTGGCATGGACTCAGTGGGCCGAAAGGCCTGTTTCAATGCTATATCTCAATTAAAATAAACCAAACTATTGTCACATGTACCGAATATAATGAAAAGCTTTTGTTTGCGTGCTATCCAGTCAAATCATACCGGACGTGAGTACAACAAGCTGTACACAAGTACAACAGGTAGTGCAAACAGAAAAATACAGTGCAGAATGTAGTGTTGCAGCGTTGCAATTACAGAGAAAAAGTCCACGATGCACAATGAGGTAGATGGGAAGATTGGGACTACACTCTAGCTTTTGGGAAGACCCTCACATTAAAGCTGTGTCTTCTGGCCATGGATACTTGTGATAAATACCATCTACATTATCTCTGCCCCTCATAATTTCATACACCTCTATTGGGTCCCCGCTCAGCCTCCTGCCACCTGACCTGCTCCAGCAGTTTGTTTTTTTGCACAATATTCCAGTGTCTGCACTCTTGTGTCTCCAGCCCATGCAATCTCTTTTCAGAGCTGAATCTCCTCTGCACCCTCTCCAGTGAAATCACGTTATCAATGGAAAAGCAGTGTTGATCTTCCCTCAAAGGTCAACTGTGTTTAATCGTTATATGTACCGGCAATACAACAATGAAATTCTTACTTGCTGCAACATAACAGGCCCGTAGACACAATAACACCGATAATATAGAGTAATTAACAATACAATAAATTAATAGCAGTACCACTAGGTAAATATAATAGTGCAAAAACTGAAAGCTGTCGTGCAACCAAAAACACAGTCAAGAGAAGATCACAGTTGCTGAGTTTAGTCAGAGCAATCAGAGCATTGAGTATAGAAGTAAATCAGAGCATTGAGTATAGAAGTTGGGATGTAATGTTAAAATTGTATAAGGCATTGGTGAGACCAGTTCTGGAGTATGGTGTACAATTTTGGTCGACCAATTATAGGAAGGATGTCAACAAAATAGAGAGAGTACAGAGGGGATTTACTAGAATGTTGCCTGGGTTTCAGCAACTAAGTTACAGAGAAAGGTTGAATAAGTTAGGTCTTTATTCTTTGGAGCGCAGAAGGTTAAGGGGGGACTTGATAGAGGTCTTTAAAATGATGTGAGGGATAGACAGAGTTGACATGGATAAGCTTTTCCCGTTGAGAGTAGGGAAGCTTCAAACAAGAAGACATGACTTCAGAATTAAGGGACAGAAGTTTAGGGGTAACATGAGGGGAACTTCTTTACTCAGAGAGTAGTAGCTGTGTGGAATGAGCTTCCAGTGGAAGTGGTGGAGGCAGGTTCGATTTTATAATTTAAAAATAAATTGGATAGGTATATGGATGGGAAAAGAATGGAGGGTTATGGTCTGAGTGCAGGTAGATGGGACTAGGGGAGAATATGTGTTCGGCACGGACTTGTAGGGCCGAGATGGCCTGTTTCCGTGCTGTAATTGTTATATGGTTATATATGGTTTTATGGTTTAGTGTTGTGCAGTGTTCAAGAGTCTGATGGTTGCTGGGAAGAAGCTGTTCCTGAACCTGGAGGTCACGGCTTTCGGGTAGGTGGCGTTTCGACAGGGCGGCCATTCGGTAAATTTTCTTTTAGACGACGCAGCTTTTCGATTCCTTGGGTTTTAGGTGTCCCGCCTTTTCGGATCTTTTGCATTTAGGCGTCCCATCCTTTCGGTTAGTAGGCGTTTCGTCTTCTGACTCTTTCAGTTTATTGTCGTTTCGGCCTCGTTTCCATTCCATTCTTTGGCTTCGACTTCTTTGCTTCGGTCTCTCGTCCGTCGGCGTCACGTCCGCACACGTTGAAAACATCCAGTAAATTGCCCTCCACTGCCATCTCCGGCAGAAAATTCCACAGATTCACAACTCTCTGGGTGAAGAAGTGTTCCCTCATCTCGGTCCTAAATGGCCTACCCCGTATTCTTAAACTGTGACCCCTGGTTCTGGATTCCCCCAACATCGGGAACATTTTTCCTGCATTTTTGATGTCCAATCCTTTAAGAATTTTATATGTTTCTATAAGACCCTCTCTCATCCTTCTATTCCAGTAAATACAAGCCCAGTCGACCCATTCTTTCATCATATGTCAGTCCCACTATCCCGGGAATTAACCTGGTAAACCTACGCTGCACTCAGTCAATAGCAAAAATCTCCTTCTTCAAATTAGAAAATTGCACCCAATACTCCAGGTGCGGTCTCACCAGGGCCCTGTTCTACTGCAGTAAGACCTACTTGCTCCTAAACTTAAATCCTCTCGCAATGAAGGCCAACATGCTATTAGCTTTCTTCACTGCCTGCTGTACCTGCATGCTTACTTTCAGTGACTGATGTACAAGCACACCCAGGTCTCGTTGCACCTCCACTTTTCCTAATCTGACACCATTCAGATAATAATCTTCCTTCCTGTTCTTGCCACCAAAGTGGATAACCTCACATGTATCTTAAATATACTGCATCTGCCACGCATCTTCCCACTCACCCAACCTATCCAAGCCACCCTGCAGCCTCATAGCATCCTCCTCGCAGCTCATACTGCCATCCAGCTTTGTGTCATCCATAAACTTGGAAATGTCACATTTAATTCCCTCGCCTAAATAGTTAATATGTATTGTAAATAACTGGGGTACCAGCACCAAGTCTTGCGGCATCCCACTAGTCACTGCCTACCATTCTGAAAAGGGCCCGTTAATTCCTACTCTTTGCTTCCTGTCTGCCAACCAGTTCTCTATCCATGTCAATACCCTACCCCCAATACCATGTGCTGTAATTTTGCACACTAATCTCTTGTGTGGGACCTTGTCAAAGGCTTTTTGAAAGTCCATAACACCACATTCACTGGCTCTCCCATATCCATTCTACTTGTTACATCCTCAAAAAATTCCAGAAGATTAGTCAAGCATGATTTCCCCTTCATAAATCCATGCTGACTTTGACCGATCCTGTCACTGCTTTCCAAATGCGCTGCTATAACATCTTTAACAATTGACTCAAGCATCTTCCCCACTACCGATGTAAGGCTAACTAGTCTATAATTACCTGTTTTAACTCTCCCTCCTCTCTTAAAAAGTGGGGTTACATTGGCTACCCTCCAGTCCACTGGAACTGATCCAGAGTTGAGAGAACATTGCAAAATAATCACCAATGCATCCACTATTTCTAGGGCCACCTCCTGAGTACTCTGGGATGTAGACCATCAGGCCCTGAGGATTTATCTGCCTTCAGCCCAACAGTTTACCTAACACCATTTCCTGACTCCAGTTTGCTGCTTCCTCTGGCCAATTTAAACGCATTTTCCTTGGATTTAACACTATCCTCGATTTCCCTCGTTAGCCGCCTATGAGCCGCCTTCCATGTTTTATTTTTTCGCCAGACAGGGATAAACAATTTTTGAAGTTCATCCATGCGGTCTTTAAATCTTTGCCATTGCATCTCCACCGCCAAACCCATTAAGTATAATTTGCCCGTCTATCCTAGCCAATTCCCGTCTCATACCTTCAAAGTCTCCTTTCTTTATGTTCAGAAACCTAGTCTCTGAATTAACTGTCACTTTCAATCCTAATGCATAATTGACAGATGGGTGGAGTAAGTGACAAAGACTAGGTGAAAACTAGACTAAAAGGATGTCAAATGAGAGAAATGGAGGAGTGTATGTAAAGCTGGGGTGAGGGATATGGGTGGAAGGGAACTGGCAGGAAAGAGAGGGATAAAAAGAGAGGTCAGGAGAGACTGCTCAAAACCCTTAACACTGTAGACACAGGTTATCTTAGGATAGTGGAGAGCATTAAGCTATCTTCCCATTCATCACCCGCTATATTTGACAAGAAGCATTATAACAGCTATATCTTGATAAGTGTCTGAGCAGTCTACCACGAAATGTAAAGCTGGGATCGGAGTCTGTGCATTACAGAGGTGTGTGGGGGTGTAATTGTGAAGTGGAATGTTGAGCATTAATTTGATGGGAGAGGGACATTCCACACACACCCTTGCCACCCTGCCGCAGCAGCTAACAGGAGCAATCCCTCTCTCCCTGCACCAGGGATCATTTACTTTACAAAAACCATTGGGAGGCACCTCTGCAATGAGCTCAGTGTAAGAAGGAAGTGTGGATAGAATTCAATCGATCTTCACAAGTTGCCCTCAGACTCAGGGATTTATAATCCCGCTAACATTTACTCAAGGTTATTTTCAAACTCACTCCTCTCTGGGCTTGCTATTGAATCAGTGAGGGCCCATTCCCTTAATCAGTCTGAAGAAGGGTCCCGACCCGAAATGTCACCTGCCCATTCCCTCCACAGATGCTGTCTGACCCACAGAGTTCCTCCACCACTTCTGCTCGGGATTCCAGCATCTACAACCTCACTTCATTTTAATACTTTGGATCTGTTGAAATAATAAGATATGGGGTAATTTGTTTTATATCTGCGTTCTTTATAAAAGACAGGACAACAATGGCAACATACCCTGATTCTCAAACCTGTAACGTTACCTATTCCTTTTCTCCAGAGATGCTTCCTGACCCATTGAGTTACTCCAGCTTTTTGTGTCTAACACTTTTTGTGTCTCCTGTAGCGCTCTATTATTCCCAGCATCAGATGCCTCAATCCTTTCCATGGAATTTGTCCCATAAACGTCTTCAGGTTTCCTTTATTCATTCAGGAGATGTGGGCTTTGCAGGCTGAGCCAGCATTGAATTGCCCATCCCCATCTGCCCTTGGGAAGGGATGGTGAGCTGCCTTCTTGAACTGCTGCAGTCATAAGAGTCCTAGAGCACAGAAACAGGCCCTTCGGCCCAACTCATCCATGGTGACCACGAGGCTCCATCTGCGCTAGTCCTCTGTGGACGGGTCTGGCCCATATCCCTTTCCAAACCTTCCCTATCCATGTACACATCCAAATGTCTTTTAGGTGTTGTTATTGAACTTGCTCAACTACCTCCTCGGGCAGTTTGTTCCATTTTCTCACTGCCCTCTGTGTGAAAAAGTCATATGTCCTAGATATGTAAACATACTATAGCACTCTGAACGCCATAATAAATTGCAGCAAAGTTCAGTGTATATAGTGTGTGCACTTACACATTGAACGTTGCTGCTATATATATATATATATATATACACACACACATGTGTATATACATATATATATATATATATATATATATGTGTGTGTGTGTGTGTGTATATATATATATATATATATATATATATATATGTGTGTGTGTGTATATATATATATATATATACATATATATATACATATACACATATATATATATATAGCAGCAACGTTCAATGTGTAAGTGCACACACTATATACACTGAACTTTGCTGCAATTTATTATGGCGTTCAGAGTGCTATAGTATGTTTACATATCTAGGACATATGACTTTATGACTATATGTATATGTATATATATATATGTATATGTATATATATATATATATATATACATATACATATATATGTATATGTATATATATATATGTATATGTATATATATATATATATATATATAGTTATATATGTATATATATATATATATATATATATATAGTTATATATATATAACTGAATTATATTATACTAGACTAAGTGGGACCCTTTGAGTCCAATGTCCACACGGGAGGGCTGGTCCCCCAACACAATATTCCACCTCTCCACCAATTCCAATATTGGTGGCCGTTTACTGATACTAACCCTCTGGAAACTAAAGGGACTGGTTTCCAGAGGGCTAGTATGGATATTATGGGCCGAATGGATTCTTGGGCTGGCGGCTCAGTCAATCAAGCGTGTTTTGCTGGCAGCTCACTCACTCAGAGCTGGTGGGCTGGCAGTTGACTCACGGCTATTCCTTGAAATTCCATTTCAAGCAGCGTGCAAGGCCACCAAATTCAAGTGCAGTTTCATACCATTTCAAGCAGGGTGCCACTAAAGACAACGAGTCGTGACCTCTCCCTCCTCCATCTTGCAGAGACTGAGCCACGCCCACACTTCTAGGTTTTATAGTCCCCCCCCCTCCCACAGAAGAGGCATGGCCTTCATGGTGTGATTGACAGGAGAGAGAATCTTAATATTTTGTAAACACTAATAACTGATGAGCGGAGGGGGACTGAGTAAGATGGCCAAAATTCACAGCCGTACGTGGTGGCGTTCTTTCTAAAATCAATATAAAGCGCAAATAGGAAGTGGTCAAGATTAGAATTTCAATTATATAGAAGGCATAGTATGAGTATAGAAGCTGGGATGTAATGTTAAAATTGTACAAGGCATTGGTGAGACCAAATCTGGAGTATGGTGTACAATTTTGGTCGCCCAATTATAGGAAGGATGTCAACAAAATAGAGAGAGTACAGAGGAGATTTACTAGAATGTTGCCTGGGTTTCAGCAACTAAGTTACAGAGAAAGGTTGAATAAGTTAGGTCTTTATTCTTTGGAGCGCAGAAGGTTAAGGGGGGACTTGATAGAGGTCTTTAAAATGATGAGAGGGATAGACAGAGTTGATGTGGACAAGCTTTTCCCTTTGAGAGTAGGGAAGATTCAAACAAGAGGACATGACTTCAGAATTAAGGGACAGAAGTTTAGGGGTAACATGAGGGGGAACTTTACTCAGAGAGTGGTAGCGGTGTGGAATGAGCTTCCAGTGGAAGTGGTGGAGGCAGGTTCGTTGGTATCATTTAAAAATAAATTGGATAGGCATATGGATGAGAAGGGAATGGAGGGTTATGGTATGAGTGCAGGCAGGTGGGACGAAGGGAAAATAATTGTTCGGCACGGACTTGTAGGGCCGAGATGGCCTGTTTCCATGCTGTAATTGTTATATGGTTATAAGGCAAGGCAACATTAATTTGGCAAGGCAAATTTAATTAGGCAAGGCAATTTTAATTAGGCAAAGCAACTTTAATTAAGCAAAGCAACTTTAATTAGGCATGGCAACTTTAATTAGGCAACACATCTTTAGCATTTCCAAACCAAAGGCAACACAGCTTTAGCATTTCCAAACTATATTTTCAAACCACATTAAGGGCACTGACAGGTCAGTAAAACTACTCACAGTTTAGTAGACATGTGTTCAGTGTTATTCACAGCTCAGACTGAGGGACGTGACCCTCTCACTCCCCCATCTAGCAGAGACTGACTGAGGCACTCAACACTTCCATTTTATAGTCCCTCTGGATGGGGCGTGGCCTTCAGGAGAGAGAATCTCAACATTTTTAAACACTAATAACTCTTTTATTTTTCATCGATGGGAAAAATCCTCTAGTCCTGCGCAGCAGAGGGGGAATGAGTAAGATGGCCAAAATTCACAGCCGTAAGTGGCAGCGTCTTTTCTAAATTCAATATACAGAACAACAGGAAGTGGTCAAGATCAGACTTTTAGTAATATAGATATATATGTGTGTGTATATATATATATATATATATATATATTTATATATATATAATATATATGACACTAATTATGCAAAGACAAAAACAACATTATATATAACAATAATTATGCCAGGACAAAAACAATGCCCCAAAGTCTATGTAGTTCGGAACTTATTTGGAGGTTGTAGCCTGATGGTTGTAGGGAAATAGCTGCTCCAGTTTAACGTTACAGTTTTCAGGCTCCTAAACCTTCTTTCCGAAGGCAGGAGTAAGTTGAGAGCGTAGCTAGGGTAGTGTGGTGTCTGATGATGCTGGTTGCATATTTGAGGCAGCGGTTCCTGTACATCCCTTCAATGGTGGGGAAGACAGTAGCTGTAATGGACCAGGCAGTGTCCACCATTTTTTGCAATCTTCTTCGTTCCTGGGCATTTGAGTGTTGACGGGGCATTGTGGTCGGCGCGGATGTGTTGAGCCGAAGGGCCTGTTTTCATACTGCATGACGTGGGCGATTCCGATCCCCCTTCCGTTTACTGACCCTCCCTCCCCTACTGCCCCCCCCTCCCCTCCCCTACTGTCCCTCCCCCTCCCCTACTGTCTCCCCCCCCAACCCCCCTCCCCAAAAGACGGTCGCAAAGTCCATCAGAATAAATCTCTATCTCGGCCAACCTCGAGCTGACGTGCTTGTGCAGAGGGAACCCTTTTTTTTCATGTCCTATTACCGATCCGTCAGCGCTGAAATTCTCTCACAGTGACAGACTGGGCCGGCAGCTGAGGAAATGCCATCAGGGGAATATCAGTGAGGCAGATATTCGCTCTGATAGAGGTCAGGACTCGGTTGGGGAAGGGAGAGAGAGAACCATCCATGCACGAAACACAACCTTGTATTTTTTTTTTTTCCCTTTACTTTCCTCTTCATTTACGGGCCACTTTGCGCGCATTCTCTCGGTTCCGAGCCGAGAGATACAATTACAGCCTAGATTGAGCTTTTGGGCAGGGATCCAATTTATGTTTCCATCTCAAAGACAAAAAAAAAAACTCTCTGGGAGCCCGAGGCTGTTGGTGCAGCTGAGAGTGGCCTGACATTTTTACCACCATGATCCACCATGCCTGTCAGCTAGAATGAGCCTTTTGTCTTGCCTTGCCACTCTCAGCACTGGCTTTACAGTCTCTTAAGCAACAAGAGGCTCATCAACCCAGGATATGGATGTCTCTAACCAGCTTCCGTCCAGGAGCGCAGTGAAAGATTGCCCTTGTGCTTTTGTTCCAAGCGCTGAGAAATAAAGACCGTGGATACCGTGGCACTTTGTCTCCAGAATGGGCGGCAAAGTGGCACAACGGTAGAGGCGCTGCCTTACAGCTTCGATCCTGACTAGCTTCCGTCTGAATGGAGTTTCTCCCTGTGACTGCGTTGGTTTCCTCCAGGTGCTCCGGTTTCAGAGAAACATAGAGACATAGAAAATAGGTGCAGGAGTAGGCCATTCGGCCCTTCGAGCCTGCACCGCCATTCAATATGATCATGGCTGATCATCCAAATCAATATCCCATACCTGCCTTCTCTCCATACCCCCTGATCCCTTTAGCCACAAGGGCCACATCTAACTCCCTCTTAAATATAGCCAATGAACTGGCCTCAACTACCTTCTGTGGCAGAGAATTCCACAGATTCACCACTCACTGTGTAAAAAATGATTTTCTCATCTCGGTCCTAAAAGACTTCCCTCTTATCCTTAAACTGTGTCCCCTGGTTCTGGACTTCCCCAACATCGGGAATAATCTTCCTGCATCTAGCCTGTCCAACCCCTTAAGAATTTTGTAAGTTTCTATAAGATCCCCCCTCAATCTTCTAAATTCTATCGTGTACAAGCCGAGTCTATCCAGTCTTTCTTCATATGAAAGTCCTGCCATCCCAGGAATCAATCTGGTGAACCTTCTCTGTACTCCCTCTATGGCAAGAATGTCTTTCCTCAGATTAGGAGACCAAAACTGTACGCAATACTCCAGGTGTGGTCTCACCAAGACCCTGTACAACTGCAGTAGAACCTCCCTGCTCTTATACTCAAATCCTTTTGCTATGAAAATTTTCCTCCCATATCCCAAAGAAGTTCGGGTTTGTAGGTTAATTGGCCCTCGGTAAATTGCCCCTAGAGTGTAGGATAGAACTGGTGTACAGGTGATCGCTGGTCGGCGTGGACTCGGTTGGCTGAAGGGCCTGTTTCCACACTGTATCGCAAAACTAAACTAAACCCACCCCCCTGCCTTGCTCTGCTCTCTTCCCTGCATTGAGACTGGTGAAGCCGCTGCCTCACAGTGCCAGAGACCCGGGTTCAATCCTGACCTCCACTGCTCTGTGTGTGGAGTTTACATGTTTCCTCTGGAATACCAGAGGTTGCGGGGAGAGCTGAAAGAAGTTATGAGAGGCATGGATAGGGTAGACGATCAGAATCTTTCTCTCAGGGTGGAAAAATCAAATACTAGAGGGCATAGATCAAAAGAGATGTGCGGGGCAAGTTTTTTACATCCATAGTGAGTGTCTGGAAAACGCTGCCAGGCTCGGTGATGGAGGCAGATATGATAGAGGCATTCAAGTGGCTTTTAGATAGGTACATGGATATGCAAGGAATAGAGCGATATGGATTATGTGCAGGTAGATAAGAGATGTCTTGGCATCCTGTTCATGCATTGTAGGCCGAAGGGCCTATGCTTGTGCTGTATTGTTCTATGTTCTTCCTGTAACAGCGTGCGTTTCCTCCAGATACTCCGGTTTCCTCCCACATCCCAAAGACATGTGAATTTATAGGTTAGTTGGCCCTCTGTAAATTGTCCCTAGTGTACGTGAGAGGTGGAATCAAGGAAAGGGCGGGGAGGGGAGGGGAGGGGAGGTTGATAACAATCTGAAGGGAATGAAATTGATCAATCTGAAGAAGAGTCGCAACTGGAAACGTCACCAATCCATGTCCCCCAGAGATGCTGCCTGACCCGCTGAATTACTCCAGCACTTTGTGTTGTTTTGGTAAACCAGCATCTGCAGTTCCTTGAGCCTGGATTAGATCAGTGCAGGATTAGTGTAAATGGGTGGTTGATGCATCGACACGATGAGCCAATGAGCCTGGTTCCCTGCTGTGTCTCTCTATAGGGCCTGTCCCACGTTCACGACCTAATTCACGACCTTTTTTAGTCGTGGACATTTTTCATCAGGCTAGAAAAACGCCCCGGCCTACTTGATGCCACGAGTACCTACGACTAGCATCACGACCTACCTACGACCTACCTACGACCTACCTACGACCTCCTGCGACCTCGTGACGATCATGCTGCGAGTATGGATCAAGGACAAACTCGGCAGAGGTCGTGAATTAGGTTGTGAAAGTGGGACAGGCCCTTATCTCTATCTCCCTCTGACAACACAGACCAAGGCCATTCGGCCCATCAAGTCCATGCTGGTCAGAAACGGGAGCTTCATCATAGAACCCAGATTCATTTATCTCGGTAGAGTGCCCTCGCAGTGCTGTCCAAATGTGGGAAGGGTTCCAGTCCCCACTCCTCGCCCTCTCCTCAGGCAGTGAGTCACAGAACTCCAATGACTGAGTGAATTGGGTTTATCTCAACTCCCATTAATCCTCTCAGAGAGCTATACAGTGCAGAAATTTGTCCATGCCATCCAAAATGCCCCATCTGAGTCCCATTTATCAGTGTTCGGCCTTTCCTATCCATGCACCTGTCCAAGTGCCATTTAAATGTTTTTGTACCAGCTTCAACTGCCTCCTCTGGCAGTTCGTTCCATAAACCCTCCACCTTCTGTGTGAAAAAGTTGCCTCTAAGGTTCCTATTAAATCTTTCCCCTCTTACTTTAAATCTACGTCCTCCAGTTCTTGATTCCCCAACTCTGGGTAAAAGTCTCTGTGACTTCACCCTATCTATTACCCTCATGATTATATACACCTCCATAAGATCACCCCCTCATCCTCCTGCACTTCAAGGAATAAAGTCCCAACTTGCCTAACCTCTCCCTTCGAGTCCCAGTAAATCCCCAGGACCCTACTGTTTACTGTGGAGATCCTGCCATGGTTTGATGTTCCAAAGTCCAACTGACTCTCATCTGAATTAAATGTGTATGAAGGAACAGCAGATGCCAGTCAGGTCTGAAGAAGGGAATCGACCCAAAACGTCACCCACTCCTTCTCTCCAGAGATGCTGCCTGAGTTACTCCAGCATTTTGTGTCTATCTTTGGTTTCAACCAGCATCTCAGATCTGAAGAAGGGTTTCGACCCGAAACATCACCTATTCCTTCTTTCCAGAGATGCTGCCTGTCCTGCTGAGTTACTCCTGCATTTTGTGTCTAATCTGAATTAAACTCTAACAGTCGTTCCTCGGCCCGCTTATTACCCACCCCTAGTTGCCCCTGAGAAGGTGGCTATCAGCTGTCTCTTTGAACGCTGCAATGGTTCATTCTTGCTTTATGGTGAAGGTGCTCCCATGTGCTGTTGGGGAGGGAGTTCCAGGATTTAGACCCAGTGATGAGGACGGAACAGCGACCTATCCATCTGGTTAGACTATTTGTTGAAATGCTCAGCATTTGCCAAGATTTGATGCAACAGTCTATAACACTGCCCTCAAATCCGCTCACGGTTTGTTCTGATCATTCCTAGACTCAGTTTCTCTTTCCTGCCCCTCCCACAGAGTTGTGCTACCTCGGTACTGCCCCTCCCATCCTCCCACAGCACGGCGCTCCTTCTGTACAGTCGTGGAGGTGCTGGATGTCCTAAGGTGTATGAAGGTGGATAAGTCTCCCAGGACTGATCAGATATTGGCATTGGGTTATTATTGTCACATGTACCGAGATGCTGCAGTGAAAAGCTTTGCCTGCTCACTATCCAGTGAAATCCTACACTGTAGGAAGCCAGATGAAATTGCAGGAAGTCCCTGGCGTAACCCACATGTTCACAGGGGGAACGTGCAAACTCCACACAAACAACACCGGAGGCCGGGATTGAACCAGGGTCTCTGGAGCTGTGAAGCAGCAGCACTACCAGCTGCGGCTGTGTGCTCCGCATGTGTGCGAGGATGAGCAGACCTTCAGAGGGTGTGGGTGCGGGTCAGGGCGGTGAGCACAGACTGCAGGAAGAGCCTTGTTGTCAGGTGCTGGGATTAGTCTGAGGCTCAGGCAAAGTGACTGAAAATTAAACATTGACAGGCAGCCTGAGGGAGAGCATGGAGAGTGTTAGAGAGTGCTGATTACAAAAATATACACATTCATCTGCAAAACAGCTGCAGAGAATTCTCCCCTTATAATAAACACTGACAGCTGGACCACACTTCTTATTGACTGAGTGTGCTGGGATATATAAATATATATATATTTATTTTTAGGCATTGTTTTTGGATCTTATGCTATGTTTGCTGGTTTGATCATTTTTATTCCCTCCCTGGTCCATTCTTTTCAATGTGAGGAGGATTGTGAAGCTATTCTTGCCTGTGTTAACTATAGCACCGGGCGGCACAGTGGCGTAGTGGTGGAGTTACTGCCTCACAGCGCCAGAGACCTGGGTTTGATCCTGACTATGGGTGCTATTTATACGGCATTTGTACGTTTATCCACTTGTCCTGTGGCCAGGGGCGGAAAAACCCGGGGGTCCAGAGGGGACACGCCTCCCCCCCCATGTTTTGGGAGGTGGGGGACATCCCCCCCAAGTTTTTGTGATCCCGATTTTAAAATCTCCGTTTTTAGCGCTGGATTGAGCCTCCGAAGCCTCGCGCGTGTGTGTGAGTGTGCGAACGCCCGCGTGGCCGCCAAAAAATTGTGTCCCCCCGTCCCCTCCATGTTTTGATAGCGAGTTCCGCTCTTGCCTGTGACCACGTGGGTTTTCTCCGGATGCTCCGGTTTCCTCCCACATTCCAAAGACATGCAGGTTTGTAGGTTAATTGGCTTCCTAGGTTGTAGGATAGAACTAGTGTACCGGGTGATCATTAGTCGGCATGGACTTGGTGGGCCGAAGGGCCTGTTTCCGTGCTATTATCTCTAAACTAAACTAAACTAAGACAGAGCACAGCATGAAGCTCCCTCTACACCTACCCATCACACACGCTGTCAAGGGCAGCACACGTTTGATTAACTACCATATTTCAGGCAAAACATTAACCGACTGCATTTCAATAAAGTTACTTCATTGGCTGAAAGGCTCTATTTAATTGAAAGATCTTTCTCACAGTCGTTCAGTGATGCCTTTACTCCAGCATCCTGTGAGACAGAATGATTGCATCTCCAAAGATGTTAATCCAGCCCCCTCACACCATCCCTCAGTGATCCCTCTGCCACAGCACCACTGACTGTATCCCCACTGACGTTGATCCAGCTCTCTCAGCGCCCTGGGTCACTGATTGTATCCCCACATTGACTTTAATCTAGCTTCCCCAGTGACCACTCTACCCCAGTGCCCTGCGTCACTGACTGTATCCCCATTGACATTAATCCAGCTTCCTCACGCCATCCCTCAGTGATCCCTCTCCCCAGCGCCCTGTGTCACTGGCTGCATCCCCATTGATTCACACAGAGAGTGGTGAATCTCTGGAATTCTCTGCCACAGAAGGTAGTTGAGGCCAGTTAATTGGCTATATTTAAGAGGGAGTTAGATGTGGCCCTTGTGGCTAAATGTATCAGGGGGTATGGAGAGAAGTCAGGTACAGGATACTGAGTTGGATGATCAGCCATGATCATATTGAATGGCGGTGCAAGCTCGAAGGGCCGAATGGCCTACTCCTGCACCTATATTTCTATGTTCCTCCAGCTCCTTTACACCATCCCTCAGTGACCCCTCTCCCCCCTGTGTCACTGACTATACCCCCAGTAACCCTCTCCTTCCTCTGTGTCCCTCCCTCCCTCCCTGATTACTGATCGCTGTTATTGATAGGAGATTGGTGTAGGAGCAGGGATGTATGTGGAGGTAACCCCGGTCTCCCAGCTCTCTGCCATGGGTGCTTTGTGCTGGCTTCTACGGCTGGACACACTCCAGTGATCTGTTGTTACTCGTCTAATGAAAGGGAGGCTGCGGTGTCAACTCTTTAATTAACCCCATAACGGACCTCAGGGGAACAGGGTTTTTTGTCACTGCCTCGAATCGCTGATTGAATTCTGTCTGCAGGTAATTGGAACAAGTGCCGATGATGTTCCAGCTGATGGAAGGCTGGCTCCTCGGTCCCCGCGCTCCCTCGCGTCCTGACCGCTCGTTGTGTGCGAGGCACAGTCGGCACAGAGGTGGACCTTTCAGTCCATCGTCTCCCTGCTGGCTCCCTGTTGAGCATTCTCTCAGTTCCACTCCCCTTGTGCACCCCAAGAGTATTCCCTCTCCATTTGCAGCGTGCTGCAGTCATGCAGCTCGGGAACAGGCCCTTCATTAGAAGAGCGAGGAGATTCCGTATGTCACCGAACATAGAACCGTATGGCACAGGAATAGGTCCTTCATTTGTAGGTTGGGGAGATTTGGTCTGTGCACAAGACATAGGAGCAGAATTGAGCCGCTCGGCCCATCGGGTCAACTCCTTCATTCAATCATGGCTGAACTATCTTTCAACCCCATTCTCCTGTCTTCTCCCCAAAACCATTGACACCCTTACTAATCAAGAATCTGTCAACCTCTGCTTAAAAGCACCCCATGTCTTGGCCTCCACCACCATCTGTGGCAATGAATTCCACAGATTCACCCTCATGATTAAATATATTTCTCCCCAACTCCTTTCTAAGGGTACGATTTGTTATGTGGTAGAACATAGAACAGTGTTCACAGGAACAATCCCTTCAGCTTGCAACATCTGTGCCAAACAGAGTATCCTCTGCCTGCATGTGACCCTTGTTGACAAACACTCTATTGAACCTGGGGCGGCAGTGTGGCGCCGCGGTAGAGTTGCTGCCTCACAGCGCCAGAGACCCGGTTTGGTCCTGACTACGGGTGCTGTCTGTGTGGAGTTTGCACGTTCTCCCTGTGACCTTGTGGGTTTTCTCCGGGTGCTCCGGTTTCCACACACACTTCAAAGACGTTTGTAGGTTAATCAGCTTCGGTAAAATTTGCAAATTGTCCCTTTGTGTAGGCTAGTGCTAGTTTATGAGGTGATTGCTGGCCGGTGGGCCGAAGGGCCTGTTTCCTCAGGTCCACTGTACCTCTAAAGTCTAAAGAACCTGGACAGGTGTACGGTAGAGCATACTGACTGGTTTCCTCGTGGCCTGACCTGTGTCCATGCTGTAACCTCTGGCCAAAGCTCTTCAATCAGTCCCTGTTTTATTGCCCAAAGTTAAATGGTGCGAGAGTAATCTCCACACACACTGCCCTGTCCGCTGATTCCCCCAGCCCATTCATAGTTCCCCACCCTGCAGGGCAGCGTGGAAGTAAATCAGCCCCGGTCCCCGCTGCTTAACGGGCAGGGTCAACTGCGAGGTCACGGCTCAGCACGGCACCCCCACTCCCCATCTCACCCCCTCAACCTCTGACATGGCTTCAACCAGCCTCCTCCCCTCAACAACCTCACGAGAAGTGGTGGACGCAGCCCAGATCATCACACAAACCAACCTCCACTTCCATTGATTCCATTTACACTTCAAGCTGCCTCGGCAAGGACTCAAGCATAATCAAGGGCCAGTCTCACCCCTCCTTCTCCCCTCTCCCATCAGGTAGGAGGTACAGAAGTGTGAAAACGCACACCTCCAGATGCAGGGACAGTTTTTACCCAGCTGTTTCTATCCAGGCAACTGAGCCATCCTCTCACAATCTAGAGAGTGGTCCTGACCTCCCATCTAAAGCATAGTAGACCTTCAAACAATCTTTAATCAGACTTCATTGTTATATCTTTGCACTAAATGTTATACCTTTATTATTTATCTGTGCCCTATGGACAGCTTGGTTGTATTCATGTGCAGTCTTTTCCTTGACTGGATGGTATGCAAACAAAAGCTTTTCACTGTACCTCGATACACATGACAATAATAAACTAGACTAAATGGGGTCTGGCTAGGACCTGCTTCCCACTTCTCCCCCCTCATTGATCTGAGTGGAAGAAAGCCACAAATAAAGAACTCATGGGGTGTTGTGTTGTTTTGGTCACCCTGTTATAGGAAGGATGTTAACTTGGAATGACTGCAGAAAAGATTGACAAGGATGTTACCAGGACTTGAGGGCCTGAGCTATAGGGAGAGGTTGAGCAGGCTGGGGCTTTATTCCTTTGAGCACAGAAAGCTGAGTGGTGATATTATAGAGGTGTATAAAATCATGAGGGGAATAGATAGGGTAAATGCAGAGTCTTTTTTACCATAGTAAGCATTTTATCGGGATGAATCGCAGCTTGGTTTGGGAACAGCTCCATCCAACACTGCAAGAAATTGCAGCGAATTGTGGACGCAGCCCAGACCATCATACAATCCAACCCCCCTACATCATTCTGAAGAAGGGTTTCGGCCCAAAACGTTGCCTATTTCCTTCGCTCCATAGATGCTGCCGCACCTGCTGAGTTTCTCCAGCACTTTTGTCTACATTCGATTTTCCAGCATCTGCAGTTCCTTCTTAAATATTTTGTCTACTCCCTTCGATTGTCTCCCATTTATACCTCAAACTGTCTCGGCAAGGCCACCAGCATAATCAAGGACGAGTCGCACCCTGGCCACTCCCTCTTCTCCCCTCTCCCATCAAGCAAAAGGTATAGAAGTGTGAAAACGCACACCACCAGATTCAGGGACAGTTTCTTCCCAGTTGTTATCAGGCAACTGAATCATCCTCCCACAACCAGAGAGCAGAGTTGAACTACTATCTACCACTTTGGTGACCCTCGGACCACCCTTGATCAGACTGGCTTTGCTGGCTTTGCCTTACACTAAACGTTATTCCCTTATCATGTATCTATAGACTGTAAATGGATTGATTGTAATCATGTATTGTCTATCTGCTGACTGGTTAGCATGCAACAAAAGCTTTTCACTGTACCTCGGTACATGTGACAATAAACCAAACTGCAATTGAGTAGAAGAAATAAGAATCAGAGGACATAGATTTAAGGTGGGAGGGAATAGATTTAATAGAAACCTGAGGGGCAACTTTTTCCAAACAGAGGGCGGTAGGTAGATGAAACAAGCTGCCAGAGAAGGTAGTTGAGGCAGGTGTAATAACATTTAAAAGATATTTGGACAGGTACATGGGGAGGGAAGGTTTCAAGGGATATGTGGGAATCCCTGACATGGTGGGACTAGCTTAGATGGGGCATCTTGATCGGCATGGATGAGTTGGGCTGAGGGGCCTGTTTCCGTGCTGTAAGACTTCAAATGCCCCCTGCCCCCCCCCCCCCCCCCCCCCCCACACTTACCTTGCCCTGTCCCCCAGACCCAGCTCCACAAACGCCTCGGAGCAGGAACATGCCTTACCTCTTGAACCTGCTCCTCCATCCAACAAGACCATGGACAAGGAAACATAGAAGCAAGGAACTGCAGGTGCTGGTTTACAACAACAAAAAAGGCACAAAGTGCTGGAGTAACTCAGTTGGATTGTATCATCTAGGATATGATGTGACCAGATAGCAGGCAGCATCTCTGGAGAACATGTTTAAGTGACACATGATCAGGTCGGGATCTTTCATCAAACTGGTTGTAGGTGGAGGGAAAGAAAGCTGGAAGGAGGGGCAGCACTGTTGGCGTGGTGGTAGAGCCACTGCCTTACAGTGTCAGACACCAAGGTTCAATCCTGATTACGGATGCTTGTCTGTACGGAGTTTGTACGTTCTCCCCGTGACCTGCGTGGGTTTTCTCCGAGATCTTAGGTTTCCTCCCACACTCCAAAGACATACAGGCTTGGAGGTTGATTGGCTTGGTGTAAATGTAAAATTGTCCCTTGGATGTGTAGGATAGTGTTAGTGTGCGGGGAACGCTGGTCAGCACGCATTCGGTCGGCCAAAGGGCCTGTTTCCACACTGACACTATCGCTAAACTCGAAACCAAACTAAAAAACAAATATAGGTAATATGTGGATGCGGATGACCTCTCAGGTGGAGACTGTGGTTGATGTGTCCTTGGCTTCAGGTCCTCTTCCTGCCTGTTCCCCTCACGACTCCCCTACAGACCAGACATCTACCCATCTCCACCTCGAACATCCTCTGAAAGATGAGACTCCACATCTCCATGAAGCGGATGTCCCTTTACTCCGAACCTTTACCCCTCTCATTCTCGTTAGAGGCAAAACACACAGTGCTGGAGGAACCCAGCGGGTCAGGCAGCTTCTGTGGAGGGAATGGGCAGACAACATTTCAGGTCGGGACTGATGGACCATGTCATCTGACCATTTCCTTCCACAGATGCTGCCTGAACCGCAGAGTTCCTCCTGCACTTTGTGTTTTGCTCAAGATTACAGCATCTGCAGTTCCTTGTCTGCCCAGTTAGAGATGATTGCTTCTGACTCCTGAACTAATTACCCCTCTCTCACCACCTCTCCAGAGGTGCTGGCGCACATTCTCACTCATAACTCTATGTCATCCAGTTATTCTGCTATTGCACCTTAATATTCATTAGCACGGCTCTTGAGGTCATAGGTTTGAGGTGAGGGGGGAAAATTTAATAGGAACTTGATGGAGGAGGTAATTGAGGCAGGTACTATCGCAATGTTTAAGAAATATTTACAAAGCTCCGTGGAAACGTGGCCCAACTTGCCCATGCCGACCAACCTGTCCCTACATTAGTCCCACCTGCCCGCACTTGGCCCATATCCTAAACCTTTCCTATCCATGTGCCTGTCCAAATGTCCTTTCAATGTTGTTATTGTACCTACCTCAACTACCTCCTCTGGTAGCTCGTTCCACTTACCCACCACCTTCTGTGTGAAAAAGTTGCCTCACACACCTACAGACACACACTCACCTATGCATACACCTATACACACACCTACCCACACACAACTTATACACACGCACCTATACACACAAACTCACACCTTTTCACATACGCCCACACACACCTATACAAACACCCACATACACCTACATACATACCCACACTCACCTACACACATAGATACACCCACACACATCTACACACATACACTCACCTACTCACACCTGTACACATACGCCCACACACCTATACACACACACACACACACACACACACACACACACACACACACACACACACACACACACACACACACACACACACACACACACACCCACACACACACCTACACACACACACACACCCACATACACCTATACACATACACATACCTACATACACACACACCCACACACACACCTACACACACACACACCCACATACACCTATACACATACACATACCTACATACATACGCACACATACACTCACCTATACACATAGACACAGCTATACACATACACCTACACACATACACTCATCTGTACACACCCACACACACGCGTGCAGCTGCTAATGTAAACACCGCATGTCTTTTCACGGCGGGGTTAAAGGGTGAGGTGGAGAGGTGTTTGCCGACAGTTTGCTGCCTGTGCCCCACTGTTTCAGCAGGACAATGGCACGAGGGGGATGTAGCACTAATGGACGGTCACTGAGAGGGACACTTTATGTCCGCACCGATTGACCCAGGGTCACAGTGTGTCCAACGCAAGGTCTTTGTTGCTGCACAGAAGTGGTCGGTGACGGATAAAGTCAGCGGCTCGCGGCCTCTGAAGTGCAGCCGCTAATGTGTGGCCTGTTCAAAGTGTGAGCGCCGCACCGACTCTGTTGTTTCACTCAACCCCTGCTGGCTGACAGCAGCAAAGGCCAAGGAGAAGCAGCCCGGCTCCCTCTTATGCCCCTACCTCCACACTCATCCCACAGACCAGCCGCCCCCCCCCCCCCCCTACATGAACTCTAACCCCACAACTCACCCCCAGCCCCCACACGAACCCCACAAACCACCCACCAGTCCCACATTCACCCCATAAACAACCCCCTACACTAACCCCACAAACCACCCCGACACTAATCACACCCCCAGCTCCTTATTCAAACCACCCCCACCCCTCCATGGGCTCCAGATATGGCACACAGGAGCGGGGAAAACTCTTTCTCTCTCTCTCTCTTGCTCTCTCCCTCTATCTCTAACACACACACACTCTCTCTTTCTCTCTCTCTCCCTCTCCTCTCTCTAACACACACTTTATCTCTTTCTTTCTCCCTCTCCCTCTCTAACGCACTCATTCTCTCCTGCTGCCTCTCCCTCTTTCTCTCCTATTTCCCTCTCTCTCCTTCCCTTTCCCTCTCCTTTTCTCTCTCTCTCTCTCTCGCCCTCCCTCCTCCCCCCCCCCCCCTCTCTCTCACTGACACACACACACACAATGCTCCACAGGGGATGCAAGTTAAGTGGCCGGGGTCGACTTGTTTAAGCTGTCAACAATGTGCTGTGGAGACAGAGCCCATTCTGGAACTACAGCTGCCATATTCCAACCATCTTGTGTCCATTTGGAAACGTGTCAGGAGCAGGCAAACAAAGACAGATAGGTCTTGACAGAAGGAGAGAGTGCAGTAAAGAGCGATGTGTGGCGGGCTGATTGATGGAGCTCACCGTCCATGGACAATTGTGTGCGTTGATTCATTACATCTCAGCCTCTCGTCAGGGCTCTGGGCCAGGTTAGGCTCTGGTTCCCATGGATAATTGGTGCCCTCTGTGAGATATCGCCTTAAATATAGAGGCTAGTGACATGAGTAACCACCTCATACAAAGAGAGCTCCCCCCCCCCCCCCCCCCCCCCCTAAAAAAAGACAGCTGTGTCTGGAGGTAGAACATTCCAAAAGCCAGCTAGACCACGGACCAAGGTGGTGAATGAGTGCAAGAAATTGCAGTGTTGTTGACACAGCCCAGTCCATCATAGAGTGGTACAGCACGGAAACAGGCCCTTCGGCCCTGCTCGCCCATGCCAACCAAGACGCACTGTCTAAATCATTGACTCGATCTACACTTCACGCGCCTCAGGAAAGCAGCCAATATTATTAGCTTAATATTGTCATGTTTACCGAGATATAGTGAATATCTTTTGTTTGCGTGCTATCCTGTCAAATCAGATTGGCCAGTGTCTGTACGTCCATTTAAGAAAGACTACATGTCAAACCTAAGGAACTATGGACTGGTGAGCCGAACATCAGTACTAGATAAGTAATTAGACAGGATTTTGAACAGGCATTTGTAGAGCCAAGGATTGATTAGGGATAGTCAGCGTATGTTTGTGCATGGAGAATCGTGTCCCATGAATGTATTGGCATTTTGTGAAGGGATGACCAAGAAGATTAATGAGAAACCTCGACACCTGGCGTTGGGGGCAGCCTCGAGACCTGGTATTCGGGGAGCCTTGAGACCTGGTATTGGGGTGAGTCTCGAGACCTGATATTGGGGGAGCCTCGAGACCTGGTATTGGGGGAGCCTTGAGACCTGGTATTGGTGCAGCCTGGAGACCTGGTATTGGGGGAGCCTGGAGACTTAGTATTGGGGTAGCCTCGAAACCTGGCATCGGGGGCTTGAGACCTGGCTTGGGGGAGCCTGGAGACCTGATATTAGAGGGCGCCTGCAGACCTGACATTGGGGGGGGGAGCCTTGAAACCTGGGATTGTGTAATCCTTGAGACCTGGTTTTGGGGTGGCCTTGGGAAACCTGGTTTTGGGGGAGCCTCGAGACCTTGTATTGGAGAAGCCATGTTACTGAGTATTGGGGGGAGCCTCGAGACCTGGTATAGGGAAAGCCTCGAGACCTCTTTAAATATAATTCTGCAAGATCCAATGACGGCAAAAGCAAATTGGACATTAGTATCTCCAGCAGATTCCCATTACACTCACAGCGAAGGTCGCGTTTAACTGGGCACGCCACACACAGGATAATTAAAGATAATTAAAGATAACTGCTTCCTGTGGTTGCTGCAGTCTCTGGAGTTACTGGGGCCTCCCAGTGGTGGTGGGACGTGGCCTTGTGTGTCCACCAGGCACTGCCAATGGACATCACTGCAACACCTGAACCAGCGCAAGCAGCAGTTCTGGTTAATCGTGGCCACTGTCTACTGATCACTTGCGTCCATGCTAGACACTCCCCTCACCACCATGTGGGTTAGTCAACATCTGGCCAGATGAAGTTGGCTCTTAGTGGGGACTCGACCAATCCCAGCTGTGGACAGTGGCGTGTGGATAGCACAGAGCTGTATCTCCTGTAAAGAAGACTCACCCCGTCCAGCCTCTCCACCCCCAGACCTACATCCCCAGAAATCTTTGATTTTACCCTTTCTAGCTTAATGACATCTTTCCTACAGCAGGGGAACCAGACTGTGCACAGAAGAGTCATAGAGTGAAAACAGCATGGAAACAGGCCCTTCGGCCCAATTTGCCCACACCAGCCAACATGCCCCACCTGCACCAGTCCCACATGCCTATGTTTGGCCTATATCCCCCTCAACCTATCCTATCCACCAACACCTTTTGTGTAAAGATGTTACCCCTCAGGTTCCTAGTAATTATTTTTCCTCTCACCTTAAACATATGCCCTCTGGTTCTCGATTCCCCTACTTTGGGCAAAAGACTCAGTGCATTTGCCAGATCCATTCCTCTCATGAATTTGTACACCTCAATAAAATCACCCCTATAAGTACTCCAGTAACCTGGCCCAGAGCGTACAGTTTTGGTCTCCTAATCTGAGGAAAGACATTCTTCTTGCCATAGAGGGAGTACAGAGAAGGTTCACCAGACTGATTCCTGGGATGTCAGGACTTTCATATGAAGAAAGACTGGATAGACTCGGTTTGTACTCGCTAGAATTTAGAAGATTGAGGGGGGATCTTATAGAAACTTACAAAATTCTTAAGGGGTTGGACAGGCTAGATGCAGGAAGATTGTTCCCGATGTTGGGGAAGTCCAGAACAAGGGGTCACAGTTTAAGGATAAGGGGGAAATCTTTTAGGACCGAGATGAGGAAAACATTTTTCACACAGAGAGTGGTGAATCTCGGGAATTCTCTGCCACAGAAGGTAGTTGAGGCCAGTTCATTGGCTATATTTAAGAGGGAGTTAGATGTGGCCCTTGTGGCTAAAGGGATCAGGGGGTATGGAGAGAAGGCAGGTACAGGATACTGAGTTGGATGATCAGCCATGATCATATTGAATGGCGGTGCAGGCTCGAAGGGCCGAATGGCCTACTCCTGCACCTATTTTCTATGTTTCTAAATGGAGCCTCACCAACGTCTTGCACATCCGTAACATTATCTACCAACTCCTGTACTCAATACCCTGTCTGATAAAGGCAAGCATGACAAATTATGTATCTCTGAAGAAGGGTCCTGACCTGAAATGTCTCCAGGGATGGTGCTGACCCGCTGGGCTACTCTTCACCACCCTATCCACCGTGACGCCACTTTCATGCAACCAAGTACCTGTATGCTCATTGCCTCTCTATTCTACATCACACCAGAGAATCATTTGACGATGATGCTATGAAAGGCCTTGTGAATAACTAGGTTTAGTTTCGTTTCGTTTAGAGATGCAGCATGGAGACAGACCCTTTGCCACACCGAGTCCACGCCGACCATCGATCACCAATTCACACTAGTTCCAGGTCCCACACACTCGGGGCCATTTACAGAAACCAATGAACCTACAAACCCGCACGTCTTTGGAATGTGGGAGGAAACCGGAGCTCCTGAAGAAAACCCATGTCGTCATAGGGAGACCATACACATTTTCTGCACAGACAGCATCCGAGGTAAGGATTGAACACGGGGCCCTGTGTGAGAGGCAAAGTTTAAAGGAGATGCGCATGACAACTTTTTTAGACAGATGGTGGTGGTGCCTGGAACGTGCTGCCAGGGGTGGTGGTGGTGGAGGCAGATATGATAGTGGTGTTTACGAGGCTTTTAGACAGACACATGGACGCATGCGTCATTTTGCCAGCAGCAAATAGGCCCTATATTTGTTATTTATTGAACTTTTTATATTTTTTCCCGTTATGTACAATGTTTACATATTCACATATTCTGTTGTGCTGCAGCAAGTAAGAATGTCATTGTCCCGTCCCGGACATATGACAATAAAACACTCTTGACTCTTGATCCATGTTTGGCGGCATCAGGAGCCTTGGCGGCAACAGGAGCCTCGGCGGCAGTGGGAGCCTCGGTGGCGGTGGGGCCTCGCGATCGACCCACAGTCGATGAGCATGAGGGGGGGGAGGGGAAGACAATGGGGCCCGGCATGGGGGGACCGCCATGAAGAACAATGGGGACCCGCCGTGGAGGGAACCTCCGTGAGGGACGGTGGGAGAACAAAGGAGGACCCCATTGTGAGGGAGGTGAGGGCGCTCTAGTTTTAGAATCCTCTGCCCAGGGGATAAGCCTGCGTTTGTTGTGGTTGTTTGTTCGTTCGTTCCAGTTAAGGAGCTGTGCACACGGCACCCAGCTTGTCTTTTTCTTTTTTTGTTTACTTTTCATTTAATTTTTATTTCAACTTTTTCATGTACCTTGCTGTATATTGTGACCAATTTCCCTCCAGGGATGAACAAACGTTTTATCGTATCGTGTACAGGGAATGGATGGATATGGACCACGTGCAGGCAGCGGAGAATCGTTGAACGGCATCATGTTGCACACAAACATGGGCCGAAGGGCCTGTTCCATGGGAGATGGATCCATCGCCTCACGTGTACATCTCTGACCAGCACCAAAACAGGACAGAGCAGTAGACGGGTGAAGGTGACACGGTGCCTTACAGCGCCAGGGACCTGGGTTCGATCCCGACTACGGCTGCTGTCTGTACGGAGTTTGTACGTTCTCCCCGTGACCGCATTTGTTTTCATCAAAGATCTTCGGTTTCCTCCACACTCCAAAGATGTACAGGTTTGTAGGTTAATTGGCTTGGTGTACATATAAATTGTCCATAGAGTGTGTATGATATTGTTAATGTGCAGGGATCGCTGGTCGGTGCAGACTTGGTGGGCCGAATGGCCTATTTCTATGCTATATCTATAAAATGAACTAAACTCAAAGCCAGTCGGCCCCTTGAGCTCGTCCTGTCCCACCGTTCACTATGATCATGCTCTCTGCTGGCCTGCACTCCTCTTCTGCACCACTTCCCCGACACCCCCCAATACCTCGATCAAATATTCCTCCGTGTCCACCTGAAATATATCGAATGCTCCGTTCTCCACCTCCCTGTGGCCAACAGTAGATTGGAAAATGTCACAAAAATACCAAGTTCTGATCTTTTCTTTGAGAAGTAATTAAGTTTGACAACTATCCTGGAGGGCTAACCTATTGAGTTTGAAAATGTGATGAGAAAGATTTGAATCAGACCTTATTCAAACCCAACGAATGGGAATTCAGGAAAGAAAACAAAAGTCTGCTTCACAGCGAGTTTTCGTAATTTCTCTACAGATGCACCGTAGAAAGCTAACTGTCGGGTCGCATCACAGCTTGGTTTTGGAACAGCATTGCCCAAGGCCGCAAGAAATTGCAGAGAGTTATGGATGTAGCCCAGTCCATCAAACAGACCAGACTCCCCACCATCGACTCCATCTACAATTCTACTCATCCGAACCCCATCTAAGCTAATCCCATTTGCCAGCATTTGGAGCATATTCCTCTAAATCTTTCCTACCCATATACTCGCCCAAATGTCTTGCAAATGTTGTTGTAATATAACCCACCCCTCTCTGTGTGGAAAAGGTTGCCCCTTGGATTTCTATTAAATCTTTTCCCTCTTACCCTAAACCTATGTGCTCTGATTTTTGATTCCCCTGCCCTGGGTAAAATACACTGCATTGACCCTATCTATTCCCCTCATAAGACACCTCATAACCACACCTGGAGTATTGTGTGCAGATTTGGTCTCCAAGTGTGAGGAAGGACAATTCTTGCTATTGAGGGAGTTCACAAGGTAAAGTCCCAGGATGGCGGGACTGTCATATGCTGAAAGAATGGTGCGACTGGGTTTGTATACTCTGGAATTTAGAAGAATAAGAGGGGGTCCTATTGAAACATATAAGATTATTAAGGGTTTGGACACGCTAGAGGCAGGAAACATGTTCCCGATGTTGGGGGAGTCCAGAACCAGGGGCCACAGTTTAAGAATAAGGGGTAAGCCATTTAGAAGTTTGATGAGGAAACACTTTTTCCTCACAGAGAGTTGTGAGTCTGTGGAACTCTCTGCCTCAAAGGGCAGTGGAGGCCAGTTCTCTGGATAATTTCAAGAGAGAGCTAGATAGGGCTCTTAAAGATAGCAGAGTCAGGGGATATGGGGAGAAGGCAGGAACGGGGAACTGATTGTGGATGATCAGCCATGATCACATTGAATGGCGGTGCTGGCTCGAAGGGCCGAATGGCCTACTCCTGCACCTATTGTCTGTTGTCTATTGTCTAAGATCACCCTTCAGCCTCCTGCGCTCCAAGGAATAAAGTCCCAACCTGCCTAGAGCTCTGTAGCTCAGGGCCTTGAGTCCTGATAACATCCTCGTAAATCTTCGCGACACCCTTTACAACTTAACATCCTTACTATAAGGAACAAATAACAGTACAGCAGGAACAGGCCATACAGCTGTGTGCTGAACATGATATGAAGACCAACTCTTATCTGTCTGCCATGCTCTCCCTATAGCTCAACCATTGAGACTTCATAAATCTTCTCTGCACTCTTTCCTGCTTAAAGGCATCTTTCCCAAGGTAGGGTCACCAAAACTGAACACAATACTCCCAAGTGCAGCCTCACCAATGTCTTGTAACCTAATGTCTCAACTTCTGTACTCGATATCAGCACAGAACACAGAAAAATACAGCAGTGGAACAGGCCCTTTGCCCACACTGTGCTGAACATGATACCAAAACCTGGACTCGATCCATATTCCTCCATTCCTTGCATCTCCATGTGCCTATCTAAAAGCATCGTAATCACCACTATCGTATATGCCTCCACCACCCGTTCCAGACCTCCACCACCCTCTGTAATTAAACTTGTCCCGCACATCTCTTTTAAACAGTGTCCCTTTTGTGGAGACCCTGGACCTCGTTTTTTAGGGAGTGCTCGGTCAGGGAGCTGGGACCGGGACCACCCTCCATCCGAGCCAGCCTTGCCATTGTGAGCGCCTTTCTCCCACAGGCAGTCAGGCAGGCGCCTGCCCGGTTATCACATTCTGCTATCACTGGAGCCAAGTTCAAATCTGCCAAATCTGCTTTTTAGTTTAACTCGAGGTTAACCTCTGATGTATGGTAATTGTAACGGCAATCTTCCATTACCTGAACTACTGATCATTCTGCCTGATGATGTCCCCAAGTGGCTGAGGTAATTGGAAGGCTTGCTTTCTCGAGCGGTGATGGATAAACCCTGTCATCGGCTCCCACCGTGCGGAGCCGAGGCTGCTTCTGCTGCGCTTCATCACGGAATCGGCAGCCCTTTCCCACACTTCCCTTTGTCCTGCGAGCAGCTCTGGGGCCCCAGTGCAGCATGTCGCCATTCACCAGTGCCCCAGTGTAGTGTGTTGTAGCTCACCAGTGCTCCAGTGCAGTGTGTCTCCACTCAGCCGCGCTCCATTGCAGGGTGATGCAGTTCACCAGTGCTCCAGTGCAATGTGTCATGGCTCGTCAGTGCTCCAGTGCAGTGTGTTGCAACTCACCCGCACTCCAGTGCAGTGTGGTGCAACTCACTCACACTCCACTGCAATGTGTCGCAACTAAATGGTGTCCCAGTGCAGTGCGTTGCAACCCACCGGGTCCCAGGAAAGTGTATTGCAACTCACCGAGCTCCATTGCAGTCTGATGCACCCCACCAGTACCCCTGGGCAGTGTGTTGCAACTCACCCATGCCTCGATGCAGCATGTCATAACGCACCAGTGCCCTAGTGCAGTGTACCGCAGCTGTGCATTGCCCCAATGCAGAGTGCCATGGCTCACCATTACCTCAGTAAATATATCACACTACCCAGTGACTCAGTGTAGTACAATACAACTTGCCCATGCCTCAGTGAGTGTGGTGCAATGCAGCTCACCGTGCCCCTCTGCTGGTTGACATGGTTCAACATGTTCATATCCAATTTCAGTGACAGGCTGCAAACACAGGCAGCCTCTGTGGAAAGTGATGTTGTGTTTCAGGCTGAAGATGTATCTTCAGACACTGTCACCAGCTTGACTGTTGCTGCAGATTTGTGGCCGATTCACAACACTCGGACTTTATTCCTGAATCTTTACTATGATGATACTTTATTGTCACATGTTTCTAGGCACAGTGAAAATGTTTGTTTTGCAAACAATCCAGTAAAATCATACTATAGATAAGCACAATCATAGATACGTACAAAAGTGCCACGGTTGTAGTGTAATGGTAGACGGTAGATTGTGGTGTGATGGTCGTGTAATGTAGTGTAATGGTCGTGTAATGTAGTGTAATGGTCGTGTAATGTAGTGTAATGGCAGACAGTACACAGAGAGTTGCCACGTTTCTGGTGACCAGAAAGTTTCAAAGTTGTTAAGAGTGCAGTCTTATCTTGGCCTTCAAGGCCTGTTGCCCTGCCGGCACCAATCCTTTCCTCCATCGCCGCCCTTTGACCAGCGTCCGCTGCTGTCGCCGACTCCCTCAACCCTCCTCACCGGTTCCCGGTCTTCAGGGTCAAGCTGCAGGAGGCTCCCGGTTCCACATTCCCAAAGAACAGTTCCCAAACTCCTGGATTAGATCCCAGCCTGTAACCCATTCCTGGGGATCTGTTATTCTGTATATAACCCCCCCCCCCCCCCCCCGAAGCCCTGGATTAGATCCCAGGGTGCAACCCACTCCCCACTCCAGGGGGCCTGTTATCTATATTACTAAAAGTCTGATCTTGACCAATTCCTGTTGTTTTGTATATTGATTTTAGAAAAAACGCTGCCACTTACAGCTGTGATTTTTGGCCATCTTACTCAGAGTCCCCCTCCGCTGCGCAGGACAACAGGATTTTTCCCATTGATGAAAAATGAAAGAGTTATTAGTGTTTAAAAAATGTTGAGATTCTCTCTCCTGAAGGACACGCCCCTTCCGGAGGGAATATAAAACCCGGAAGTTTTGAGTGCCGCAGTCAGTCTCTGCAAGATGGGGGAGCGAGAGGGTCACATCTCTCAGTCTGAGCTGTGAATAACACTGAACACATCTCCACTAAACTGTGAGTGGTTTTACTGACCTGCAGTGCCCTTAATGTGGTTTGAAAATATAGTTTGGAAATACTAAAGCTGTGTTGCCTTTGGTTTGGAAATGCTAAAGCTGTGTTGCCTTTGCTTTGGAAATGCTAAAGCTGAGTTGCCTTTGGTTTGGAAATGCTAAAGCTGAGTTGCCTTTGGTTTGGAAATGCTAAAGCTGTGTTGCCTATGGTTTGGAAATGCTGAAGCTGTGTAGCTGTGACAATAAATTGTATTGTATTGTACCTAATTAAAGTTGCCTTGCCTAATTAAAGTTTCCTTGCCTAATTAAAGTTGCCTTGCCTTCTCTATAATTAAAAGTCTAATCTTGACCACTTCCTGTTTGCGCTTTATATTGATTTTAGAAAAAACGCTACCACATATGGCTGTGATTTTTGGCCATCTTATTCAGAGTCCCCCTCCGCTCATCAGGTGCTGAGGATTTTTCCCATCGATGAAAAATATAAGTTATTAGTGTTTTAAAAATGTTGAGATTCTCTTTCCTGTCAATCACGCCATGAAGGCCATACCCCTTCTGGTGGGAGGGAGGGAGGGACTATAAAGCCCAGAAGTGTGGGCGTGGCTCAGTCTCTGCAAGATGGAGGAGGGAGTGGTCACGACTTGCTGTCTTTAGTGGCCTTGCACCCTGCTTGAAATGGTATGAAACTGCACTTGAATTTGGTGGCTTTGCACCCTGTTTGAAGTGGTAAGAAACTGCACTTGAATTTGGTGGCCTTGCACCCTGCGAAATGGAATTTCAAGGAATAGCCGCGACTCAACTGCCAGCCCACCAGCCGTGAGTGAGTGAGCTGCCAGCATAACAGGCTTGAGTGACTGAGCTGCCAGCCCAATAATCCATTCGGCCCACAATGTTCACACTAGCCCTCTGGAAATCAGTCCCTTCAGCCCACAACACCCATACTAGCACTCCAGAAAACCCCCCACTGGCCACCAATATTGGAATTGGTGGATAGGCACAATATTGCGTTGGGGAACCAACCCTCCCGTGTGATGTTGGGACCCAACGGGTCCCACTTTGTCTAGTTCTTTATATAAACCCCCCTGAACTTTAATTGAACACGGCACGTAGACACACACACACACATATTATATATATGTATATACACACACACACACACACACACACATATATAAACTCTACAGACCCTTGTATTAGATCCCGAAACCTTACCCCTTCTCACATAGAACAGAACAGTACAGCACAGGAACAGGCCCTTCGGCCCACAATGTCCATGACGAACATGATGCCAAATTAAAATAATCTAATCAGCATGCACAAGATCCATATCCCTCCAATCCCTGCATATTCATGTGTCTAATTAACAGTCTCTTAAACGCCACTATCATATCTGCCTCCACCATCATGTTCAGCACGGACATTGTAGGCCGAAGGGCCTGTGCCTGTGCTGTACTCTTCTATGTTCTGTGTAATGTGCAGGATTGTGGGGAGTGGGATTATTGGACTGCTGCTACAAAGGGTCAGTACACACTTGATGGGTCGCATGGCCTCCGCCTGTACTTTAACCATACTGCACCTCCTCAACACCAGCCGGGGTATTTCAGCAGTCCCGGGTAAGGGGGAACCTTATTGAAACCTACCAAATAATGAATGGCCTGGATAGAGTGGATGTGGAGAGGATGTTACTAGTAGTGGGAGAGTCTAAGGGACGTACCTTTAGAAAGGAGATGAGGAAGGATTTATTTAGTCAGAGGGTGGTGAATCTGTGGAATTCATTGCCACAGAACGCTGTGGAGGCCAAGTCATTGGGTATTTTCAAGGCGGAGATTGGAGACGGCAGGAGAATAGAGTTGAAAGGGAAAGATTGATCAGTCGTCATTGAATGGTGGAGCAGGCTGGATGGACCAAATGGCCTGATTCTGCTCCTATGTCTTATGGTCTTGTTTAGAGAAACAGCCCTTCAGCCCACCTAGTCCGTGTCAACCAACGATCTTCTCAGACATTAGTTCTATGTAGATACAAGGAACAACCGGTACTGGTTTACTAAGAAATGACACAAAGTGCTGGAGCAACTCATCGAATCAGGCAGCATCTCTGCAGATGAATAGCTTTTTAGTTTAGAATAGAAATACAGCATGGAAACAGGCCCTTCGGCCCACCAAGACCATTGATCACCTGTTCAATCTAGTTCTACGTTATCCCACTTTCTCATCCACATCCTAGTGGGCACTAGGGACAATTTACAAAGGGCCAATCACCCTACATACCCGCACATGTTTGGAATGAGGAAGGAAACCGGAGCACCCGGAGGAAACCCACGCGGTCACAGGGAGAACATGTAAACACCCTACAGACAGAGCCCGAGGGCAGGATGGAACCCGGGTCTCTGGCGCTACCCTCATGGAGCGCCCTTATGGGGCGAAGGGGTAGCGCGGAACTCAGCACCCCGTGTCCCCCGCCCGCGTCTCGGCACCCTTCCTCTTCGGCCAGGTGTGTGTCAGGGCAGTGCGGAGTGCGGGCGGGGGGCAGGGAGCAGCTGTAGGGCTCGTACATCAGCCCGGCTCCCTCTCATTACACGGTCGAGCACAGAATAATATCCTCCGCATTGATTTTACAGCACTGCGATTAGCTGCAGTCCGGCTCCTGCCCCCAGCTCTCTGTGGCACTGACTTAATTTGACACCGGCCCATGATTGATAACCCTCATCCAAAGCCCCACCCACTCGCACCAGGGACCTCTCATTGTCCCCACCCCGTCCTGCAGTCTCCAACCTAACGCCATGGTTCAGGCAGCCACAATAACAACAGTTAGTTTTTAAGAGACACAGCATGGAAACAGGCCCTTCAGCCCACCGAGTCAACGCTGGCCAGCAAACACCGGTTCACACACTAGTTCCATGTAGATTCAAGGAACGGCAGGTGCTGATTTATAAACGAAAATACTGGAGTAACTCAGTGGGTCAGGCATTGGAGATCATGGATAGCGTTTTAGTTTGTTTAGTTTAGAGATATAGCATGGAGAACGGGTCTTCGGCCCATCGAGTCCATACTAGCCATCAATCACCCTTTTGGGGTGGAAGATTACAACCTTCACGTGGTCCGCCCTGTTTCGACGAATGCAATCAACCTGGCGTGCATACTCAAATAAGATCAAATAGAACAAGTTGTCCTGCAACTTTAGGCCGTGCACGCCATACGCACGAAGAAGTATCACCCTTTAATACTAGTTCTATGTTGGTCCACTTTCGCATCCACTCCCCATATACTACAGAGGGCCGATTAACCTACTAACCCGTGTGTCTTTGCGATATTGGAGGAAACTGGAGCACCCGGAGGAAACCGATGTATTCAAGGGGAGATCGTGCAAACTCCGCACAAACAGAACCGGACATCAGGATCGAACCCGTATCTCTGATGCTGTGAGGCAGCAGCTCTACCAGCTGCACCACTGTGCCGCCCAAATTGAAAAGACACGGACGGGGACATGAAAAGGAAAGGGTCTAGACCCACATGCTTAACGTGAGAGGGGAGAGATTTAAGAGGGATCTCAAGGGCAGCTTTTTCATTCAGAGGGTAGTCCGTATCAGGAATGAGCTGTCAGAATGTATACAAGCGATTACAATTATGACATTTAAAAGCCATTGGTACAGATGTACGGATCGGAAGGGTTCGAGGGCTATGGGCCAAATGCAGGCAAATGGAACTGACTGCCAGAGGAGGTTTGAAGGGTTCCAACCTGAAACATCACCTATTCCTTTGCTCCAGAGATGCTGCCTGACCCGCTGAGTTACTCCAGCACATTGTGTTTAGCTGCCAGAGGAGGTACTAGAGGCAGGTACTATACCAACATTTAAAATACACTTGGACAGGTGCATGGATAGGAAACGTTCAGAGGGATGTGGGCCAAATGCAGACAAATGGGACTCGCTTAAGTGGAGCATCTTGGTTAGCACGGACGAATTGGGCTGAAGGGCCTGTTTCCGTGCTAGATGATTCTATGACTCTATAGCTCACTCCAGAAACTTCCAGTAACTCAAATATCCCCTCTCTCTCTCCGTCCTCAAGTCCGAAGGCAGACGTGTGGTATGACTGATGCCATGCTGTTCCTTGGTGTTCTTTCATATAATTCTGACCTGGACAGACATCTGGATAGGGAGGGTTTCGAGGGCTCTCGGCCAAATGCAGGGAAAAGGGACAAACCCAGTATGCCAACTAGGCTGGCATTGACACGATGGGCTGAAGGGCTGTTTCTCTGCTGTATATCTCTATGACTAGACCCTTGGTTAGCATGGAAAGTTGGGCTGAAAGGCCTGTTTCTGTGTTGTGAACCTTTTCATATCTCTAGTTTCCCTCTCCCTTGACTCTCAGTCTAAAGAAGGGTCTCGGCCCGAAACGTCACCTATTCCTTTTCTCCAGAAATGCTTCCTGAGCCGCCAAGTTACTCCAGTATCTTTAGCTCTGTGACTGCCCTTTGTTGGAATGGGGAATTCGGCTGAAGGGCCTATTTCCATGCAGTGTAGCGTTATGACTATGGCCTTGGTTAGCATGGAAAGTTGGGCTGAAGGGCCTGTTTCCTTGTTTAGCTCTATGATTATGCCCTTGGTTAGCATGGAGAGTTGGGCTGAAGGGCATCACTTAAATCGATGCAAAATGCTGGAGCAACAGTGGGTCAAGCAGTATCTATGGAGGAAAAGAATAGCTGATGCTTTGGGTCGGGACTCTACGCAGACCCTAAACATCACCCATCCATGATCGTCAGAGATGCTGCCTGACCCGCTGAGTTACGCCAGCATGTTGTGTCTATCTTCGGTAAATACTAGCATCTGCGGTTCCTTCCCACACAACAGTATCGCTCGCCAGGCATTGTCTCAATCCCACCCCTCTTTTCCAGCTTTCTCCATCCCTACCCCAATCAATCTGAAGAAGGGTCCCGACCCCTAATGTCACCAGGTCATTTCGCTCGACGATGCTAGCTGGCCGGCTGAGTTCCTCCAGCACTGTGTGTGTGTGTGTGTACGTACGTGTACATGTGCGCGCCTGTGTGAGTGCGTGTGTGTGTGTGTGCACGTCGATAACTGAAGACTGTACAGAAGCATCGGGCAGGAGGCGTGGTCGTGCTCGGCACACAATCAGCCAAAGAAATGCTGAGCCAACGCTCCAGTCCCCCAGTCGCTTGTCTGAAAAGCGCCTTGATTCAGGCAGATTTATGCAGGAACTCGGTGCTGTTATTACAAGTCGGAGCTCATTGGGAAATTGCTACATTATGTAGAGTGTCTAACAAATTGCTTATGTTGGTATAATTGGATTACAACAGCAGTGCTGTCCCAGAGGAAAGATTAGCGAAGCAAAGGCACTCCAAAGCCATGCATTTGCATTTTTTATTTCTTGCCTGTTCTCTGCCCTGTTTTTTTTCTCTCTTCCCTCCACCAAGCTGCCTCTCGGCTCCAGCTGCCTGCTTACGGGAAGGCCCGTTCTTTGTTCCTGACCGCTGCAGCGGGCTCAGAGCTCGATGGAGAAGCCCTGTGCTCCCCTCAAATCCAGTCAGGCACCAAGCATCCGGGCAGGCCCCCCCCCCCTCCCCTCCTCCCCTCGCCACCAAAAAGAAAATACAAAAAAATAGCGGTAGAAAGCATTTTATCGGGATGCATCACAGCATGGTTTGGAAACGGCTCCATCCAAGACTGCAAGAAATTGCAGAGAGTTGCGGGCGCATCCAAGATCATCCCTTCCATTGACTCCATCTACACTTCATGCTGCCTCAGCAAGAAAGACCACCAGCATAATCAAGGACTAGTCGCACCCCAATCACCCCTCCTTCTCCCCTCTCCCATCAGGCAAGAGGTACAGATGTGTGAGAACGCATAATTCCAGATTCAGGGACAGTTTCTTCCCAATTGTTATCAGGCAATTGAACCATCCTATCAACAACTAGAGAGCTGTCCTGAGCTACCATCTAACCTCATTGGAGACCCTAGGACTATCTTTAATCGGACTTAACTGGACTTTATCTTGCATTAAACGTTATTCCCTTTATCCTGTATCTGTACACTGTGGATGGCTTGACTGTAATCATGTCTAGTCTTTTCACTGACTGGATAGTATGCAACAAACTGAACCAGATTCCACCAACCTCGCTGCTCTCCTTAATATATATTGTTACCTCTTCAAAAAGTCCAGTCAGATAGAATCTCCCTCCAACAAAGACAATCCCAGCTTTTCACAGGGTACTTTTATCGTGTCCCACAGGTTATTTCCAATAACATCCCAAACCTTGGCATTAAAGATGCAGGCCCATTATTATTTCTGCTGCCTTAATTAAATAAAGGAACCATATTTGAACCATTGAACCACCTGTGGTCAGTGAAGATTTAAACATCTCTGAAAGGGCAATCTCTTCTAGCCCCCTATATCATCCTGGCATAGGTACACAAAGGTACTGGAGAAACTCAGCGGGTGCAGCAGCATCTATGGAGCGAAGGAAACAGGCAACGTTTCGGGCCGAAACCCTTCTTCAGACTGATGGGGGGAGAGAAGAAAGGAAAAGGGAGCGGGAGGAGCCCGAGGGCTGAGGGAGAGGTAGTAAGGGGAGGAGTGAGAATTCAATGTTCATGACACCAGGATGCAGACTACCAAAGCGGAATTTGAGGTGCTGTTCCTCCAATTTCCGGTGTTGCTCACTCTGGCCGTGGAGAAGGCCCAGGACAGAGAGGTCGGTACAGAATGGGAGGGGGAGTTGAATTGCTGAGCTACCGGGAGGTCAGGTTAGTTAATGCGGACCAAGCAGAGGTGTTCGGCGAAACGATCGCCAAGCCTATGCTTGGAAGCCCTGGGCATTTATTCGTTTCTCTGTCTGCTCCCTCCACAGGGCTGCACAGTGGTGCAGCGGTAGAGTTGCTGCCTCACAGCTCTGGAGACCTGGGTTCAATCCTGACTACGGGTACTCGGTTTTCTCCAGTTTCTTCCCACACTCCAAAGACACACTCCAGTCAGAGTATTGAGTATCGAAGAGGTCATGTTAAGACGTTGGTGAGACCGCATTTAGAGTATTCTGTTCAGTTCTGGGCACTACGCTATAGGAAAGGTATCGTCAAGCTTGAAAGGGTTCAGAGAAGATTTACGAGGATGTTGCCAGCACTAGAGGATCTGAGCTATGGGGAGAGGTTGAGTAGGCTAGGTCTCTATTCCTTGGAGAGCAGGAGGATGAGGGGTGATCTTATAGAGGTGTATACAATCATGAGAGGATAAATCGGGTAGATGCACAGAATCTCTTACCCAGAGTAGGGGAATCGAGGACCAGAGGACATAGGTTCAAGGTCAAGGGGAAAAGATTTAATAGGAATCTGAGGGTTAATTTTTTCACACAAAAGGTGGTGGGTGTATGGAACAAGCTGCCAGAGGAGGTAGTTGGGGCTGGGACTATCCCAGCGTTTAAGGAACAGTTGGACAGGTACATGGAAAGGACAAGTTTGGAAGGATATGGACCAAACGCAGGCAGGTAGGACTAATGTAGCTGGGACATGTTGGCCGGTGTGGGCAAGTTGGGCCGATGAGCCTGTTTCCACACTGTATCATTCTATGACACTATTGGCTTGAGAAAATTGTAACGCCCCTCGTGTGTGTAGTATAGTGTTAGTGTTACTGTTTCCGCACTGTATCTCTAAACTAAACTAAAGATGCTGTCTGACCCACTGAGTTACTCCAACAATTTGTGTTTTGTTCAAAATTCCAGCATCCGCAGTTCCTTGTGGTTCCTGAGAATTTGGCCAAAATGATGACCACCAAGAGACATCTAATACCTCTCCTTATTCAATGATAAGTTCTACTATTTCCCAGTCCCCTCCCAGACATCTCCAACCAACGTTAGTTCCTATAGTTTAGTTTAGTTCATTATTGTCACGTGTACTGAGCTACAGTGAAAATCTTTTTCTTGTGTGTTATCCAGTCAGCGAAAAGTCTATCCATAATTACAATCAAGCTGCCCACAATGTACAGATACAGGATAAAGTGAATAATGTTTAGTGCAAGATAAAGTCCAGTAAAGTCCGATTAAAGATAGTCCGAGGGTCTCTAATGAGGTAGATGGCAGGTCAGGACCGCTCTCTAGTTGGTGATCGATGGTTCAGTTGCCTGATAGAGCTGGGAAGAAACTGTTCCTGTTTCTGGAGGTGTGCATTTTCACATTTCTGTACCTCTTGCCTGATAGGAGAGGGAGAAGAGTCAGTGACCGGGGTGAGGCTGGTGGCTTTGCCGAGGCAGCGTGAAGTGTAGATGGTGTTAATGGAAGAGAGGTTGGTTTGTGTGATGGTCTGGGCTACGTCCACAACTCTGCAATTTCTTGTGGTCTTGGATGGACCCTGTACTGAACGTGTGTGTGTCTGTATGTGTGTGTGTGCATGTATTTGTGAGTGCGTTCGTGTGTGTGTGCGTTCGTGTGTGTGTGCGTTCGTGTGTGTGTCCGCATGTGTGTGTGCATGCATGTCTGTGTGTGCATGGATGTGTGTGCATGCATGTGTGTGTGTCCTGGGTCAGACCGGACGCAAACTCATTACTGGCTGAGGAGAAATCGGGAAAGCGGACAATGCCCCAGGATGTAAGCGGCGAACATGACAATGTGCAGCTGTAATATTTAATGAATTGCACAGATGTTCAAGAGAGGTTTGATGCAATGACTGGATGTACAAGGCTGGGGGAAGGAGGGGAATGCTAACCTCATTCATTCACAGATTTGCTGCCTCGGGAACTCCCCACTCAGGACTTTTCCCCAGAGTGGAAATTTCTAACACTAGAGGGCAGACCTATAAGGTGAGAGGAGGAAACATGAAAACAGATGTATGGAGCAAGTGCTTTTCACACAGAAGGAACGAGCTACCGGTGGAGGCAGATATGATAATGGCATTTTAGAATTTTGGACAATTCCACCATGGCGGAAAAGATGCTGACTGTCTAGCCAGTGTAGGAACGCCCATGGGTAGTTGATTTGTGAATGAATGCTTAGTTTAATTTAGTTTAGATTAGAATGTGATTAAATAGGCACATGGAAATGAATGAATGAATACGTTTATTGGCCAAGTATTCACATACAAGGAATTTGCCTTGGTGCTCCGCCCGCAAGTGACAACATGATATACAGTGACAGTTCGGAATGACACATAAAACATTAAACATTAATAATGAAACATTATTGATTAAACATGTGAATTAAATGAAATACCAGAGCAAAAGGAGGCTACAGATTTTTGGTTATTGAGTAGAGCTACTACTCGTGGAAAAAAAGCTTTTTTTATGTCTGGCTGTGGCAGCTTTGACAGTCCGGAGTCACCTTCCAGAGGGAAGTGATTTAAAGTACATAGAAATAGGCACATGGAAATAGGTACATGGAAATAGAGAGATTTAAATCTCATGCAGGCAGATGGGATCAGTTTAACTAGTAATCATGTTTGTCATGAACATTGTGGTCCGAAGGGCTTCTTCCTGTGCTGTACTGTTTTATGTAGGAGAAGTGTGCACATCTTTCATTCATTGTTCTATATCTCTCTATATCATCGTCTATATCTCCCGTTTACCTTTCCCATGACTTTCAGTCTGAAGAAGGTTCTGGACCCGAAACGTCACCCATTCCTTCTCTCCACAGATGCTGCCTACTATGTTCTATGTTCTAATACTTGCAACAGATCTGCTGCTTCCCCAAGTGGGACTGGGATAAGTGACCAGGCCCAACGTCAAACACTGACCCCCCCTTCTCCCCCATCTACAGACAACTATTTGAAGTCTTTAATAGCAAAATTGTCTTCCTTAGTGGTAGACACTGCCCGGTACTGCCCATCACAGGTACAGACCTCCCCATCATTGAAGGGATCTACAGGAGATGCTGCCTCAAAAAGGCAGCCAAAATCATCAAAGACCCACACCACCCTGGCTACGCTCTCATCTCATTGGGAAGAAGGTACGGGAGCCAGAAAGCCGTGACCTCCAGGTTCAAGAGCAACATTTTCCCGGCAAGCGTCTAGGGACAAGAGTGTTGAATTGTCATACAGGCAGGACAAGAAGACAATGAAACTGTTACTTGCCACAGTTTAACAGGCCCTTCAATGCAGCAACACACTTCTACGTGGGTTGTCACCTTGTCGTGGTGGAGAAGCTTCTGTGGTCCTGAGATCCTGAGAGCGATGCCGTGTGATGCTATTCCTCCTGATAGGGTCACCCACGGCGGTAAGGTCGAGGGGGAGGTCCCTGACAAAGAGCAATCCAGCCAAGACCTCAACGGTGGAACAGGCAGAGGATGATGGCTGACTTTATTCGAGCGTCACAACGGCTGGGAAGGCGGATGAAGGCTGCAGCAGAAAAGGGTCCCCGGTCGTCTTGGATTCCATGCCACTGGTTCCTGACCCAGATCTGTCAAGGACCGTGTGGTGGCCGTCTGTGCACCAGTCTGTTGTAGGGTTGCCGTCCACAGGGGCCACCCCGGTGTGGAGGCAACCCTACAACGGGCGGGGAGCATATATTACTGGCCTGGTATGATGAAGTACATAGGTGACAAAACTGAAGTCTGCACCATCTGCAAAAGCCTGACTTTCGACATATCACCAGCAGCCCTGAGTTTCTGCAGTCCAACGGACTCGCCAAACGGGCCGTCCGAAACGTAAAACAACTAATGGAGCATTCTTACATTGCTAAATCTGACATCTACCTGGACCTGCTCAATTTATGGAACATTGACCGTGATCCCATACTGGGTTCCCCAGCCCAACCACTGATGTCTCATTAAACCCATGCTGCCCTGCCTGTACCCCAGCAGCTTCTGCAGCCACGGGTCCGTTCTCCGCCCGCAGTCCAGAAACAACTGCAATACAAGCGCGATGCGCAAAAACGTTTTTTGACAAGTCCAGTAAGCCACTTAAACCTCTCTCCAGTGGACAGGTTGTTCGCCTCCAGACCAACAAGGGTTATGACTGTCTGGGTCACATCCACAGCCCTGCCAAAAAACCGCGCTCCTACCTGGTTAGCGAATGCGGGGCCATTTACAGACGCAACCGTCAACATCTCCTTCCTGTGAAGGAACCACATCCTGCCACTCCGTATCCAGAGGTCTTGCGTTTTGTACACCCTCCCACTATCGGGCTGACTGCTCCACTGCCAGAGACTGTGTCCCCCGCGGCCTCTCCACGGCGTTCAGTGCCCAGCTCGCCTACTTCACCACCTCCACCTGACGGGTCTTCAGTGCCCTCCCCGGACACATCCCCAGTCATTCCCCAGTCACTTCACCGGTGAAAGGAGCAGATGCGGATTCGTACCACACACGCGCCGGACGGGTCAGCAGGCCACCCATTAGATACGGAGATTGTGTGTAACCATCTATACTTCTCCATATGCATTATTAGCGTTTCAGCTGCTGTATTGTTTCGCCACCATATATCCACGTATCAATGCTTTATTTTGTTTCTACAAGGAAAGATGGAGATTGTTTGTAGACAAAAGTGCCGGAGAAACTCAGCTGGGTGCAACAGCATCTATGGAGCGAAGGAAATAGGCAACGTTTCGAGCCGAAACCCTGCTTCAGTCTGGTGTAGATTGTTTATTTCCTACTAACCAATTGTAGTGCTTGTTAGTAGTAGCTTTGCCTAAAATGCGATTTACATGACCAAGATCTTGCTTGCGTAATTCAGTCTGAGTAGCTGCTGGTTACTGTAACGTCCTGCAGACCAAAGCTGTAAGCGGACTTTAATAAATATGTGTTGTATCTTGACGTGTGTACGACTCGACTCATTACAAAACAAAGTCACGCACAGGCGTCCTCCACGAGAGGAAAGTCATACTCATTTCGAGTGACCACCGATGATGACACAGATTGATATACAATAATCAATGATACAGACACCCCCCCCCCCACCCCCCTCACAGACTTAAGCAATAGGTGACGCGTAAGCTCGCATAATTACGTGAGTAATTCAGGCAGTTTGTAATTTCCACACCGCTGTACAATCGTAAAAACATAGAAACATAGAAAATAGGTGCAGGAGTAGGCCATTCGGCCCTTCGAGCCTGCACCGCCATTCAATATGATCATGGCTGATCATCCAACTCAGTATCCCATTCCCTGCCTTCTCTCCATACCCCCTGATCCCTTTAGCCACAATGGCCACATCTAACTCCCTCTTAAATATAGCCATTGAACTGGCCTCAACTACCTTCTGTGGCAGAGAATTCCAGAGATTCACCACTCTCTGTGTGAAAAATGTTTTTCTCATCTCGGTCCTAAAAGATTTCCCCGTTATCCTTAAACTGTGACCCCTTGTTCTGGTTTCACTCAGGTTTACGCCGGAAACATACCAGCCGTGGCGGCAATGTTTACCCAAAGGCCACAGAAAGTGCTCTGGATGCAGCCGGATGCTGCTGAGCCAGGTAACGCTCTCTGTGGCAGACACACAAAGTGCTGGAGCAACTCTGCGGGCCAGGCAGCATCTCTGGAGAACATGGATAGATGACGTTTCACAAAGTGCTGGAGTAACTCTGCGGGCCAGGCAGCATCTGTGGAGAACATGGATAGATGACGTTTCACAAAGTGCTGGAGCAACTCAGCAGGCTAGGCAGCATCTCTGAAGAACAAGGGCAGGTAACGTTTTGGGTCCAGACCCTTCTTCGGATTCTGTGAGCGATTTCGGGGAGGGCATGTGGATGGTGATTCCGCCTTACTTAAAATCTGACTTACGCAAGTGTTCACGGAACGTAAGCCTTATGTAAGTTGGGGAGTCCCTGGACAATAAATTGATTACTGCAGTACAGGGTAACCATAATAATGCAAAACAGAAGTCTGTAGTGCAACCAAAGACACAGTCCATAATCTGTGTACCACGTGTACATGGAGTGCGTGAGACTGCAGCCACTGTTTGAATACCTAAAGGGGCTGCTCCTTGCCTTCTGGCTGCATTTTCCACCCACCATCCTCATCTTTGGTCACCCTGTGCGTAGGGGAGAGGGTAGGGCTGAAGATGTCCTGGTTGGGTTGCTCCTGGGCCTGGCCAAGCTGGCCATCCGCGAGTCACGGCGCCAGGCGGTGGAGGGCTCTACCCGAGCCGGCTGCCTGCCCCTTTTCCGGGGATACGTCCATGCACCCGGTGGGGTTAGAAAGGGAATACGCCCTGTCCACGGGCACCCTGAGGGAGTTCCGGGACCGCTGGACACCGCAGGGGGTTGAATGTATCCTCGATAAGGATTGTAACATAGTCGCATAGTAGTTTATTATGGATATTTGTTTGTATTATATTATGGTGGTGGGTTCTGGCTTGTTTAATTGTAGTGTAAATATTCTTTTTAAATAATTGAATACATTTTTTAATTAAAAAAAAAAGACACAGTCCATGGAAGATCACAGTTGCTGAGGTTAGCGTTCAAGATGGTTGCTGGGAAGAAGCTGTTCTTTGAACCTGGAGGTCAGGGCTTTCAGGCTCCTGCACCTTCTTCCCGATGGTTGCAGCGAGATGAGAGCGCGGCCAGGGTGATGTGTTCATAGGGCCAGGGACTGCGACGTACTGCCTTTTTTGGGGAGTCAGTTGGCCACCTTTGTCACACTCTGCCAGGGATAGGTGCCTGTATCCTGACTACCCTGAGCGACACAGACAGCTAAGTGACTGCCTCCTGACTTGGTCCACTTTACCCCACCAGGGGCATTGCTCACCAACACCAACTGACTGCCCCCTAGCCCCTCATATTTATCTTGCTTGCTGCTGGGGGGCTGAGGTTATTAGATTTTTGCCGCAACCATCCATCAGCCGTACGCAAGTTAGCGCACAGGCCTGGGATCTTGCATTGGATGGATTGTACAATAATTAAGTAAAGGGGAGAGTTACATTTTGCTTGGAAGCTTTGAGAAAAGAAGAGGCAGTCACTTTGGCAGCCTCGGTGTGAAAATTACAAGACATTTCCCACTCCCTGGGCAAGCCGATCTCATATTTTATCCAAGCCGAGGGAACCTGATTCGTAATTAGTGCTGTCATGGAGTTTTCCGATGGGCAAATAATTCATTGAACGTTTTGCTGCGAGTGGTTCTAATGGGGCGGCATACCAGAGGGCTGGATTTAAAACTCATTATGACTAACTTGCCATTAATACGGATTCAACCCACTTCGCTGATGTCACTTAGTAACGCAGTGAATAAAGCCTAGAAAGTCACTTCGGCAGTGACTCTGCAGACAGTGGCACAGCGGGTAGTGCTGCTGCCTCACAGCACCAGAGACTCGGGTTCAATCCTGACCACAGGTGCTGCCGGCACAGAGTTTGTATATTCTCCTTGTGACCCTATGGGTTTCCACCCACACTACCAAAGACATACAGGTTTGTGGGTTAATTGGCTTTGGTAAATTGTAAATTATCCCAAGAGTGTAGGATAGTGCTAGTGGATGGCTGGTCGACACGGACTCGGTGGGCCGAAGGGCCTGTCTCCACACTATCTCTAAAATCTAGTCCCAATCACTTAGAGTTACAGAGTCATACAGCACGGAAACAGGTCCTTCGTCCCAACTCATACCAAGAAGCCTCATCGAGGCTCGTCGCATTTTCCTGTATTTGCCCCATATCCCTCTAAACCTTTCTTGTCCACGAACCTGTCCAACTGTTATTGTAGGACAAGAGAGAGGGGCTGAATGGCTTCTCACACTTCGCCCCTCCCGCCGTTTCCACAGTGAGTCAGCCCCGCCCTGGGACACGCTGTGACCAGTTCAACCCCAGCACGAGCTGATGAAATGTCATTTAATAACCAAAAAAACTGAAGCATTTGTAAATAGTCACGGGTCTGTGGACACACCAGTAATTCACTTAAATTCCCCAAGGCTATGATGGGACGGAGATAGCCGAGTAGAAGTTGGGAGGTCTTGCCGTTGTACAAGACATTATTGGGACCACTATTGTGTTCAGTTTTGATCACCCTGTTATTGGAAACATGTTGTTAAACTGGAAAAGGTGTTGAGTGGATTTACGAGGAAGTTGCCAGGACTCTAGGGCCTGAGCTACAGGGAGAGGTTGGGGCAGGCTCGGACTTTGTCCATTGGAGCTCAGGAGGATGAGGGGTAATCTTATAAAGGTTGTGTAAAATCATGAGGGGAATGGATAGGGTGAATGCACGGAATCTTTTATCCAGAGTGGCGGAATCAAGAACCAGAAGGCATAGGTTTAAGGTGACAAGGGAAAGATTTAATAGGAACCTGAGGGGCAACTTTTCCACTCAGATGGTGGGTGAATATATGGAATGAGCTGCCAGAGGAGGTAGACACTGGCGGATCAGGCATCATCTATGGAGAACATGGATAGGCAAAGTCTTAAGAATAAATCTGAAGAAGGGTCCCGACCCGAAACGTCACCTCTCCATTTTCTCCAGTGATGTTACCCTGACCCGCTGTGTTACTCCAGCACGTTGTGTCTATGTTTGGTATAATCTGCAGTTTAGTTTAGTTTAGTGTAGTTTAGATACAATACGGAAACAGGCCCTTCGGCCCACCAAGTCCGCACTGACCCGCGATCCCTACACATTAATACTATCCTACACACACTAGGAACAATTACCAAACCAATCAACCTACAAACCTGTACGCCTTTGGAGTGTGGGAGGAAACTAAAGAAATCGGAGAGGGCGCACGCACGTGGACACGGGGAGAGCGAGCAAACTCCGTACAGAAAAGCACCCGTGGTCGGGATCGAAGCCTGGTCACTGGCAACAACTCTCCCACTGCGCCGACAATTGTTCACATCCCCGTAGTCCTCTCGTTATCACCTCTTCCCCAGCCAACAATGGGCCATTGTGGGCTCCACTCTTCCTTGGTCATCTGTTGCCAGCCCTGATTTGTTCTGGCCTTTTCCTACCTCCAGTTCCACCCCCACCTTTGTCTCCGTAGATGCTGCCTGACCCACTGAGCTACTCCAGCACTTGGTGTCTCCCTAAGGTTTACACAGATAGGAGCCAAAAGGCTGGAGAGTGGGACTTGCGTAGATGGGGCATCTTGGTCAGCCTGGGCAAGTTGGGCCGAAGGGCCTATTGACTGTGAAGATGCCTTCAGGATTGTGAGAGCACAGACTCTCGGTCCCTGCACTAAGTTGCTGCTGCCTTCTCTGCCGGCTGTCTGTGTGGTTTCATTGGGTTAATGAAGAGTGCACTGCGGGTGAGTTCCGCAGGGTGAGCTCGGCAAGCTAGTCATTAGTCTCATTACCCAGCAGAGGATTCCTCTGCTCTCTGCTCTAATCAGGCCCCACTTGTTACCTATCCCTGGAGTCTCATCCAGCCTCCTCCCTCCCCTCCCCTCCTCCTCATCACTCTCTCTCCTCTGTTCACTTGCCCCACTGCCTACCCCTCCTCTGCCCAATGCCCCCCCCCTCCCCAGCTCACTACCCCCCTACACTGCTCAACCCCCCCCCCTCCCTCCACTGCCCACTGCCCCTCCCTCCACTGCCCACTGCCCCACCCTCCACTGCCCAACCTCTGCTCCACCCTCCACTGGCCCCCCTCGTGGGTCAATGGCCTTCATGTTCTAAAGTCAACAATCATCTCCTTGGTCTTGCTGGTGTTGAGCGAATGAGTTTAGTTTATTGTCACGTGTATAGAGGTACAGTAAAAAATGTTCGCTGCGTGCTAACCTATCAGCAGAAAGACAATATATGGTTACAATCAAGCGGTCCACAGCGTACAGATAGATACATGATAACTGGAATAACATTTAGTGCAAGATAAAGCCAGCAAAGTCCGATCAAAGATAAACCAAGGGTCTCCAGTGAGATAGATAGTCGTTCAGGACTGCTCACTACTTGGTGATAGGATGGTTCATTTGCTTGATAACAACTGGGAAGAAGCCGCCCCTGAATCTGCAGGTGTGCGTTTTCACACTTCTATACCCTTGGCCAGAGGGGAGAAGAGGGAGTGGCCAGGGTGCGACTCGTCCTTGATTAGGCTGGTGGCCTTGCTGAGGCAGCGTGAGGTGTAAATGGAGTCAATGGAAGATAGGTCGGTTTGTGTGATGGTCTGGGCTGCGCCCACAATTCTCTGCAATTTCTTGCGACCTTCGATGGAGCTGTTCCCAAACCATGCTCAGATACACCATGATAAAATGCTTTCTTCGGAGCAAAGCTTTCTAGAGCAAGCTTGTAGTTCTGGCACCATTAAATCAGATTATTAATTTCCCTCCTGTACTCTGTGATGGAATGAGATGGGCCCAAACGATCGACAATCTATGAACAATTTACGAGGATGTTGCCAGGATTCACGGGCCTGGGCTATAGGGAGAGGTCGGGCAGGTTAGGACTCGATTCCTTGGAGTGCAGGTGAATGAGGGGTGATCATATAGAGATGCACAAGGTAATGAGAGGAATGGATAGGGTCAATGTGCAGACTCTTTTACCCAGAGTAAGGGAATCAAGAACCAGAGGACATAGGTTTAAGGTGAGAGGGAAAAGATTTAATAGGAACCTGAGGAGCAACTTTTTTTTACATAAAGGGTTGTCGGCCTGTGGATTGAGCTGTAGTTGAGCCAGGTACTATCACAACGTTTAAGGAACATTTAGACAGGTACATGGATATGATAAGTTTAGAGGGATTTGGGCCAGCGTAGGCAGGTGGGACTGGTGTAGATGGGGCATGTTGGTCGATGCGGGCAAGTTGGGCCGAGGGGCCTGTTTCCGTGCTGTATGACTCTAATCCACCTCCCACGCTGGGAGGGAAGGAGGAGGTGCCGATGAGGTCCTTGTGAAATGATTTCTGCTCCAACCATGTTAGCAGTGAATTTGACGGAATCCACATGCTGTGTGAAACGCTGAGCACCTAGCGACCACATGTTGTGCCGTAACAGATGAGCGGCTATCTGTAGTAACAGAAGTTGGCGTGGTAATCAACATTTACAACAATACGCATCAGCTTCGAGCTTTACTCTAGTTAATTACTTTCTAACTTAATGCACAGGAATGCTGGCAAACTATACTGCTGTCTTGTATTAAAACAAATTGATCTAAGAGTTATAATCCAATTTAATTTGTTTTACTTGCGACTCTAATTAAGTTTTCCCACAAAATATGTGTTATGCAACGTGATTTATCACAAAAAGCTCTGGTTAAAAAAAGAGAAACAGTTAGCCACCGGCATTTGCTGATATTATATAAATTGATCCACAGTGATAATCCCAAATAATTTAATTAGATCCACTCCTAATTAATTTCAATCAAAATAAATTGTCTTCGAGATCACGTGTCGGGCAATAAAATGCATTGGTATGTTCTGCAGTTTGTTATCCTTTACAGAAGGGAGTAGCAGTGTGTCACCAAAAATATCTTTCTGCTTCATAAGCTCATAAATCATAAGAACAGAATTAGGACATTCGGCCCATCAAATCTACTCCAGCATTCAATCATGGCTGATCTATCTTTCTCTCTCAGCGCCATTTTCCTGCCTTCTCCTCATAACCCCCGACTCCCATGCAAACCAAGCATCTATGAATATCTTTTAAAATATCCATGGACTTGGCCTCCACAGCCATCTGTGGGAATGAATTCCACAGATTCACCACCGTCTGATGAAATAAATTGTCCCTCATCTCCTTTCAAAAGGTACGTGCTTTAATTCTGATGCTGTGGCCTCTGGTCCTAGACTCTCCCACTAGTGGAAACATCCTCTCCACATCCACTCTGTCCCGGCTTTCCCTCTTGTTAGACTTTAGAGATGCAGTGCAGAAACAGGCCCTTCGGCCCACCGAGTCCGCACCAAGCAGCAATCACCCCATACACCACAACAGGTCCACGGACGATACCCGAGCCCGAGCCCTACACTCATCCCTAGAACACCTGGATAAGAGAGACACACACATCAGACTCCTATTCACAGACTACAGCTCTGCCTCTTATACCATTATACCATCCAAGCTCATCACCAAACTAGCGGGACTTGGTGTCAGCATTCATCTCTGCAACTGGATCCTCGACTTCCTGACCAACAGACCCCAATCAGTGAGGGTTGGGGACAAATCATCCTCCACGATAATCCTCAGCACGGGGGCTCCACAAGGATGCATTCTCAGCCTCCTTCTTTACTCCTTGTACACCCACGACCATGCATCCATGTACAGATCTAATTCAATTGTCAAATTCCCAGACGACACCATCATAGTGGGCCGGATATCAAATAATGATGAGACGGAGTACAGGAAGGAGATAGAGAACCTCGTGTCCTGGTGTCGAGACAACAACCATTCTCTCAATGTCAGCAAGATGAAGGAGATAGTCATCGACTTCAGGAAGTGAAGCGGTACACAGAGCCTAGTTTACATTGATGGTGCCAAAGTAGAGATGGTTGAAAACTTCATTCCTAGGAGTCAATATCACCAACAACTTCTCCTGGACCACCCATATTGAAACAACGGCCAAGAAAGCACACCATGACACTACTTCCTTAGAAGGCTTAGGAAGTTTTGGCATGTCCCCTACAACTCTCACCAACCTCTACAGATGCACCATAGAAAGCTTTTTATCAGGATACATCACAGCTTGGTTTGGGAACAGCTCCACCCAAGACCCCATGAAATTGCAGCAAATTGTGGACACAGCCCAGGCTATCACACAAACCAACCTCCCTTCCATTGTCTCCCATTTATACCTCATGCTGCCTCAGCAAGGCCAGCAGCATAATCAAGGACGAGTCGCACCCTGGCCACTTCCTCTTCTCCCTTCTCCCATCAGGCAAAAGGTATAGAAGTGTGAATATGCACACCATCAGATTCAGGGACAGTTTCTTCCCAGCTGTTATCAGGCAATTGAATCATGCTACCACAACCAGAGAGCGGTGCTGAACTACTATCTACCTCTTTGGTGACCCTCGGACTATCCTTGATCGGACATTGCTGGCTTTATCTTGCACTAAATGTTATTCCCTTATCATGTATCATACACTGTAAATGGATTGATTGTAATCATGTATTGTCTTTCTGCTGACTAGCTAGCACGCAACAAAAGCTTTTCACTGTACCTTGGTAATTGTGACAATAAACTAAACTAAACACTAACATTATCCTACATATTATTATTACAACTTACCGATGCCAATTAACCTACAAACCAATATAGTCATAGAGTGATACAGTGTGGAAACAGGCTCTTCAGCCCAACTTGCCCACACCGGCCAACAATGTCCCAGCTACACCAGTCCCACTTGCCTGTGCTTGGTCCATTTTCCTCCAAACCTGTCCTATCCATGTACCTATCTAAATGTTTCTTAAATGATGGGATAGTCCCAGCCTCAACTACCTCCTCTGGCAGCTTGCTCCATACACCCACCACCCTTTGTGTGAAAACGTTACCCCTCGGATTCCTATTAAATCTTTTCCCCTTCACCTTGAACCTATGCCCTCTGGTCCTCGATTCCCTTACTCTGGGCAAGAGACTCTGTGCATCTACCCAATCTATTCCTCTCATGATTTTATACGCCTCTATAAGATCCCCCTCATCCTCCTGCGCTCCATGCAATAGAGACCCAGCCTACTCAACCTCTCCCTATAGCGCACACCCTCTAGTCCTGGCAACATCCTCGTAAATCTTTTCTGAACCCTTTCAAGCTTGACAATATCTTTCCTATAACATGGTGCCCAGAACTGAACACAATATTCTAAATGCTGTCTCACCAACGTCTTATACAACTGTAACATGACCTCCCAACTTCTACTGTATACTCAATACCCTGGCTGATGGAGGCAAAAGTGCCAAAAGCCTTTTTGACCACCTTATCTACCTGCGACTTGACATTCAAGGAACCATGCACTTGTACTCCTAGATCCCTCTCCTCTACAACACTACCCAGATGCTTACCATTTACTGTGTAGGTCCTGCCCTTGTTCGATATGCAAAATTGCAACACCTCACACTTCTCTGTATTAAATTCCATCAACCATTCCCCCGCCCACCTGGCCAATCGATCCAGTTCCTGCTGCAATCTTTCACAACCATCTTCACTATCTGCAAAACCACTCACTTTTGTGTCATCAGAAAACTTGCTAATCTTGCCCTGTATTTTCTCATCTAATTAATTGATGTCGATGACAAGCAGTAACGGGCCCAGCACTGAAGCCTAAGGCATACCACTAATCATCACAGGCCTCCAGTCAGAGAAGCAACCATCAACCCTCAGCTTCCTTCCATGGAGCCAATTTGCTGTCCATTCAGCTATCTCTCCTTGGATCCCATGTAATCTAACCTTCCAGACCTTGTCGAATGCCTTACTGAAATCCATGTGTACAACATCTACACCTCTGCCCTCATCGACCTTTTTGGTCACATCTTCAAAAAAATCAATCAGATTTAGAGACACGACCTCCCACGTACAAAACCATGCTGACTATCCCTAATCAGCCCTAGCCCATCCAAATGCCTGTATAACTTATCCCTCAGAATACTCTCCAGTAACTTTCCAACTACAGATGTTAAGCTCACTGGCCTATAGTTCCCAGCATTTTCCCTGCAACCCTTCTTGAAAAGAGGCATAACATTTGCCACCCTCCAGTCTTCCGGCACCTCTCCAGAATTTAAGGATGACTCGTAAATTTCAACCAGGGCTCCCGCAATTTCCTCTCCAGTTTCCCACAATGTCCTCAGATATATCTGATCAGGCCCTGAAGATTTGTCTACCTTCATACACGACAGTGCCTTCAGTACTTCATCGACAGTAACGCTGACTGCTCTCAAGACACGTCCATTGACTGCCCCAAGTTCCGCCGTCCTACTGTCTTTCTCCTCGGTAAATACAGAGGAGAAATACTCATTGAGGACCTTGCCCATCTCCTGTGGCACAGAGCTGACCACTTTGATTCCTGAGGGGTCCCACTCTCTCTTTAGTTACCCTTTTCCCCCTTATGTATTTATAAAATCTTTTGGGATTGTCCTCAATGCTACCCGCCAGAGCTATCTCCTGGCATTGCCTATCTCCTGAACATGCCTACATTGAAGAAGGTCTGAAGAAGGGTCTCGACCCGAAACGTCGCCCATTCCTTTTCTCCAGAGATGCTGCCTCACCCGCTGAGTTACTCCAGTATTTTGTGTCTACCTTCGATTTAAACCAGCATCTGCAGTTCTTTCTTACACCTACGTTGAAGAAGTTCTCCCTCTGTCCATCCCCTCCACAGGTGCTGCCTGACCCGCAAGAGTTCTCCCAGGACTTTCGCTCAGGATTGCAGCGTCTGCAGCTCCTTGTGCGAGGCCCTATTCCAATTTTCTGGGTCAGTTCGTCAGCAGAAGGTAGGGTGGAGAGAGGGGGGGAGGGTCATCGCTCCTTCTCGTAAATTAAACCGCTGCACTTCCAAATAAGAACTAAATGTACTCATTATATTCGCAGGCTTAATTCTGTTCATGTGATCGCTGCGAGGATCTCTTCATCTCTGGCAACTCCCGCCCGCAACCCGTGGGGCTACTTTGTGTGACCCAGCATTCTCTCCGCTCATTGTCCAGCGGGTCCGTCAGTCATCCTTGCAGCCTGCACCGGTCTCAGTCCAGGGGAATGAAATGATCTTTGGAAACATCTCCTTAAAACACCTGGACTCGCTGGGAACATCTGGCTGTGATCATGGTCGAGGAGTCTTACCTCTCGAACTCCGACGGGAAAATCATCGGGGTAAGCCGTCTTTCTGGAAAGAATTTTTTATTTTTTTATTTCCTACTTCTTAAAGTTCTTTAAATGTTTCAAAACTCTTTGGAAGAGCTGCATTGGGTCGCGTTATCTTTATGGAATTCCCTAAACTATGACAAGACTATGCATGGGGAAACATGTTAAATATCACACAGCTTTCTCCCGTGCCGGTCAAAACGAGGAAGTTTTTCGCGGTACACAAAAAAGCTGGTGAAACTCAGCGGGTGCAGCAGCATCGATGGAGCGAAGGAAACAGGCAACGTTTCGGCCCGAAACGTTGCCTATTTCCTTCGCTCCATCGAAGCTGCTGCACCCGCTGAGTTTCTCCAGCTTTTTTGTGTACCTTCGATTTTCCAGCATCTGCAGTTCCTTCTTGAACAAGTTTTTCGCGGTATCGCGTTGCACGTGACAGTAATATACAAACTGCACGCTAAAATATTTCTTGTTTACAAGGTGACTTTTGTAAATTCAGGAGTTCCTTAAGATACGTGGCAGTGCTGCTGCCGCTTTCATGCGGTCGCTTGTTTGTAGAAAGAATTATATCACAAATACTGTGAGTGCAAACGCCAGATAAATTATTCCCACAACAAGGGGAAAATGAAATTCCGAAGCGAAAACACAGTGCTGGAGGAACTCGGCGGGCCGGGCAGCAACGGTGGAGGGAATGGACAGACGACGTTTCAGGTCTGGACCCTTCTTCAGACTAATGTCGGGGGGAGAAAGCTCGGGGGGGGAAAAGAAAGGTGGTGGTGGGACAAAGCCTGGCGAGTGATAGGTGGATACAGGTGAAGGGGGGGGGGGGGGGGGGGGGGGTAGTTGGCAGATGGTTGGAGTAAGTGTCAAATGCTGGAGGTGATAAGGAGACAAGAAGGTGTAAGGTGAAGAGAGGTGGAGGAGTGAAATGTAAAGGGGGAAGGGATTATACAGTCTGAAGTAGGGTCCCAACCTAAAATGTCGCCTGTCTATTTCCCGCCACAGATGCTGCCTGGCCCACTGAGCTCCTCCAGCAATGTGGAGGGAATGGACAAATGTCATTTTGGGTTGGGACAATTCAGTTGGGAATCGGGGCAGGTACATGAATATGAAAGGTTTAGAGGGATACTATTTTGCCAGAGCAGGTAGTTGAGGCAGGTGCAACAACAGCATTTAAAAGAAAGATTCAAAGTGCTGGAGTAACTCCACAGGTCAGGCAACATCTTTGGAGAAAAACAATGGGTGATGGTTTGAGTCATGACCCTTCTTCAAACGATCAGTTATCTTTGGTATAAACCAGCATCTGCGGTTACCCATCCATGTTCTCCAGAGATGCTGCCTGACCCGTTGAGTTACTCCAGCACTTTGTGTCTTTCTTTGGTATAAACCAGCATCTGCAGTTACCCATCCATGTTCTCCAGAGATGCTGCCTGACCCGTTGAGTTACTCCAGTACTTTGTGCTTCTCTTTGGTATAAACCAGCATCTGCAGTTCCTTGTTTCATCGTTTAGAGGCGACTTGGACAGGTACACAGATAGGAAAGGTCCAGAAGGTTGTGGGTCAAATGCGGGCAGGTGGACGAGTTGGGCCGAAGGGCCTGTTTCCGTGCTGTTTGACTATTACTTTGTCTGCATCTCCATTCAGTGAGATGGCGGCCTCAATGTCCTATCACTTCTCCAGGGATTTCAACTCCCTCTCCACCGCTCCAAAGATTCACCACCCTCGGAGTGAAGAAATTCCTCCTCACTTCTAAAGATATGCACAAAGTGCAAGAGTAACTCAGTGGGTCAGGTAGCCGGTCTGAAGAACATGGACAGGTGACATGTCAGATCGGGACCCAGACTGAGTCAGGGTCCTGAACCAAAACTTCACCAGCCCATGTCCTCCAGAGATGCTGCCTGACCCACTGAGTCATTCCAGCACTTTGTGCCTTTGGTATAACCCAGCAGCTGCAGTTACTTCTTATTACACTTTGCTCCCTTGTGCTGCCCTGTCGATGCCACGTCTGAGCACGTCCCTCCCCCGCCCCAATAACATCTCAGAGAGACCTCTACGTGTCCTTCCCGTTCTGTGCTATCCCCCCCCAATTTCCAAGAATGTTATAAATAGTTTTCCTTGCGATAGTTAAGTACACATCAGTAGCTCTTGCAACGAGCCCAATTTGCAGATTGTCAAGGACTCAATTGGTCCTCTCCGAATGAGAATTGTGTAGGAATGAGAGGATTTGGGGAGTGGCAGATGTGGCAAGTGAATTGATCACATCAAGTCAGGTTGTGTAATCCGATAACATATGTGTAGGTCAATGTAGCATCTGTCACACAAGAAACTGCGAAGTCTAAATGACTACGGGGAGTCGGGAGCAGATGCCTTAACGCCCTAGAATCCTATCGGAGAGGAGATATGGAATCGCTGAAACTCTGATTAATACTTCAAAGAGTTTAGTCGCGACCTCAGGCTGAGAGGGACTTCTGTAATCGCAAGACTCGGAAAATTGGATTGAGTCGTGAATCTGGCAAGCGTTACTCAGTGCGTTAAACATCTGCAGTGGGGGGATTGATGGTGACACACAGCTGGCATCTTATCTCCCTCCTCCAACTTTCACCATCCGTCACGAGGCACGAGGAATGTTAGCTGTCTCTCGCCTCGCCCCCCGGTCCCCACCATCGCCCTCATCTCCCAACTTGGTGGAGGGTGTACAAGCTTTGATGGGACAGGGAGAGACCCATTCGGGCCGTCGAGTAGCTTGCACCCTTCAATGGGAATGCGCCTATTTTCACACTGCAGGCAGAATCAATCCATGTTGGGAACAAAATCAGAAACAGACCAAAATATCTGTGTCGAACACGATGTCGGGTTAAACTAACCTCCTCTGCACGTGATCCATATCCCTCCATTCCCTGCATATCCATGTACAAAGCTCACAGTCTCCCGCGCTAAAAGGCACTACCGTATCTGCCTCCACTACCACCTCTGGCAGCGCGTTCCAGGCACCCACCACCCACTGTGTGAAAGAACCTGCCCCGTATATCCCCTTTAAACTTTCCCTTCGTCTATGACATTTCCATCCTGGGAAAAAGGTTCTGACTTGCTACCCTATCTATGCCTCTCACCATTTTATATAATTTTATTTGGTCACCCCTCAGCCTCTGGTGTTCCTCACTCCTCCTCTCTCTCCCTCTCTCTCCCCCTCTCTCTCCCACACTCTCCCTCCCTCACTTCTCTCTCTCCCTCACTTCTCTCTCACTCTCACACTCTCTCTCTCTCACATTGTTCCCCTCTTACACACTCTCTCACGCACACACTCCCCCTCTCTCAATGATTAATACTTCAAAGAGTTTAGTTGCAACCTTGGGCTGACCCCCTCCCTCCCCTCCTCCTCTCCCCCTCTCCCCCTCTCCCCCTCTCCCCCTCTTCCCCTCTTCCCCTCTCCCCCTCTTCCCCTCTTCCCCTCTTCCCCCTCTCCCCCTCTCTTCCTCTTTCTCACACACTCTCTCCCACCCCGCCCTCAGCTCCCTCCTCACTGGCCGAGCCCTACCTCTTGCCTCCCCATGTCCCCTCTCCCCCCCACCCTCCCTGGTGGAGTGGTTCTGTAGTCGGAGGCTAATGCTTGCTGTGAGGTTTAGCGGCGAGCAGCTCCGGGAACCACGTGTAAACACTGCTGCTGTGTTTGCGAAGCATTCAGAGGAAATACTTATGGAAACTGTAAATGGGACAATTGAATTTCCTTGTCACGATCTCTAGCCCTGCAAACCCTTGAGGCCGCGTGAATGGAGACAGCCGCCTGTTGCCGCCCATCGCCACCCCCCGCCCGCGTTACTGCAACAGCAGGCCACTCGGCCCCTCCATCCATTTTATCAGTTATCACCATGCTCTGTAACCTTCAATGACCAACGTCATTTTCAGTCCTAGAGTCACAGCACGGATAAAGGTCCTTCGATGCAACTTGCCCACGCCGACCAACATGCCCCATCTACACTATTCCCACCTGTCTGCGTTTGGCCCATGTCCCTCTAAATCTTCCCTATCCATGTACCTGTCCAAACATGGTGACCGTACCTGCCTCAACTACCTCCTTGGATTTACTGGAAGAAACTTAGATTCTAGAAAGTCTATAACTTCCTGAAAGTAACAGCACAAATGGATTGAGTGGTAAATACCTGCCTTTATTGGCCGGGGCATTGAGTATAAGAGTCAGGAAGTCAGGAAGACTTTGGCCAGTTCGCATTTTGAATATTGAAATCAGTTCTGGTGGCCCCATTACAGGAAGGACACAGAGGCTTTGGAAAGAGTGCAGAGGAGGTTCACCAGAATGATGCCTGCATGAGAGGGTATTAGCTACAGGGAGAGGTTGAACAGACTTGGATCAATTTCTCTTGAATGCTGGAGGATACGGGGAGACCTGATAGAAGTATATAACATTATGTCGGGGAGAGAGTACCAAGATGGAAAAATCGAATACTCGGGTAAGAATGCAGAGGAGGTTTAGAATGTCGAAGCAAGGAACTGCGGATGCTGGTTTATAAAAAAAAAAGACACAAAGTGCTGGAGTAACTCAGCAGGTCAGGTAGCATCTCGCGAGAACACACGGCTAGGTGATGAAGAAGTCTGAAGAAGGGTCCCGACCCGAAACGGCACCTATCCATGTTCTCCAGGGATTATGCCTGACCTGTTGAGTTTCTCCAGTGTCTTGTGTCTATTTTTGCAGAGGAGGTTTACCAGAATGATGCCTGGATTAGGAATTATTGCTACAAGGAGAGATGCGACAGATGCGTTGCTTTCTCTGGTGAGACAAGATAGAAGTATATAAAATGATGAGAGGCAAAGATAGGGTAGGCAGTCAGAACCTTTTCCTCAGGGTGGAAATATCAAAGACTAGAGGGCACAGGTTTAAGTTGAGAGGGGCACAGTTTAGAGGAGATGTGCAGGGCAAGTTTTTTACACAGAGGGTGCTGGGTGCCAGGAACACACTGCTAGAGCTGGTGTTGGGGACAGGTACGATAGTGGTGTTTAAGAGACTTTTGGATAGGCACATGGATATGGAGGGATGTGGATCACGTGCAGGCTGAGGAGATTAGTTTAACAGCATCATGTTTAGCACAGACATTGTGTGCAGTAAAGATCAATGCTCCCTGTGTGTGATGCTCCCACATCTCGGTGATCCCTCCCCCAACCCAACAACCCCTCCCCCCACCGCAAATCCAACCACCCCAGGGAGATCCCTCCCCCACCCCTCCCCCCCACTGTGAACCCACCCCTCCCCCCCCCACTGTGAACCCACCCCTTCCCCCCCCCACTGTGAACCCACCCACCCAATGGCGACTCTACCCCACCGCGACCTCTCCCCCACCACTACGACCTCTGACCACAGCACGGTGACCTCTCCCACAGCACGGTGACCCCTCCCCCACAACCCACCCCTCCCCCGCACCGTGAACCCACCCACCCCACGGCGACCTCTCCCCCACCACTATGACCTCTGACCACAGCACGGTGACCTCTCCCACAGCACGGTGACCCCTCCCCCACAACCCACCCCTCCCCCGCACCGTGAACCCACCCACCCCACGGCGACCTCTCCCCCAGCACTACGACCTCTGACCACAGCACGGTGGCCTCTCCCACAGCACGGTGACCTCTCCCACAGTATGGTGACCCCTCCCCCCTGTACCCCCGCTGTCCCCTCTCCCTGCCCCTCTGGGGGTCGGTCAATGCCTCACTTGTTTCAGCTGGGGTGCGGGTGGGTGGGGGGGGGGTCTCTGCCAAGCCGACGCGACCTTCCGAAAGGTTCTGGTGTGCCGATGCTGCAGTGACCTTCCCCTGTGCTCTGCCCCCAGCACCTGACCTGGCCCCTGCTCCTGGCTGCCGTCCTCGCCTGCTTCGGCTCCTCCATGCCCTATGGATATAACCTTGCTGTCATCAACTCCCCGGCACAGGTAAGAGGCTGCTCCGTCCCGACCCACTCCCTCCAGCTGTGCCCCCCCTCCAGCTGTGCCCTCTCTCCAGCTGTGCCCTCTCACCAGCTGTGCCCTCTCTCCAGCTGTGCCCTCTCTCCAGCTGTGCCCTCTCTCCAGCTGTGCCCCCTCCAGCTGTACCCCCTCCAGCTGTGCCGCTTCCAACTGTGCCGCCCCTCCAGCTGTGCTGTCCCTCTGACCGCGCTGCCTTTCTAACTGTGCCATCTCCCCAACTACGCCGTCTATGCAGCTGCGCCCCCTCTCCAGCTGTGCTGTCTTTCCAGCTGCCCTCTCTCCAGCTGTGCCCCCTCTCCAGCTGTGCCCCCTCTCCAGCTGAAGGACCGATTTCCGCACTGTACAGCTCTACAACTCTGCCAGTGGGTGTCGGAGTTTATAGTCATACAGCATAGAAACAGCCCCTTTGGCCCAACTTGACCAACATGTCCCATCTACACTCGTCCCACCTGCCTGCACTTGACCCATATCCCTCTAAACCTGTCCCCTCCATGTACCTGTCCCAATGTCTTTACTCTTGAGCGCTCCTGTCGCATGTTGTATGTTCACAGTACATTAAAGATTTCTACAACGAGACCATCCAGGAACGGTACAATCACACCATATCGACCCACGGCCTGGTGTTACTGTACTCTGTCACCGTCTCCATCTTCGCCGTGGGGGGCATGTTCGGGGCCCTGCTGGTGGGGCTGCTGGTCTCCAAGTTTGGTCAGTAAGTATCCGGCTCACTGCTGCCTCGCCCGTGACAGTCAGAACCTTTGCACAGACTCCCTGCAGCAAACACTCCCAAAGAGATGGAAAGACTTCAGAGAAGATCTATGAGGATGTTGCCAAGACTCGAGGGCCTGAGCAACAGGGAGAGGTTGGGTCAGGGTAGGCCTTTAGTCCTTGGAGCGCAGGAAGCTGAGGGGCCATAAAATCATTAGTGGAATAGATCGGCTGAATGCACAAGGGTGTTTTACCAAGGGCAGGGGAATGATGAACCAAGGGTGTAGATTTAAGGTGAGTGGGGGAAGGATTTAATAGAAACTTGAGGGGTAACATTTCCACACAGAGGGTGGCATATATAGGGAACGAGCTTCCATTGGAGGTAATTGAGGCAGGTACTATAACAACATTTAAACGACACATGGTGTTAGCTTTAGTTTTGGCAGAGGGTGTCATAAAGCTGGAAAGAATGTGAAGATTTATGAGGATGTTGCCAGGACTCGAGGGCCTGAGCTATAGGGAGAGGTTGGGCAGCCTAGGACCTTATACCTTGTACAGGAGGCTGTATAGACGTTATAAACAGGGGTGACCTTATAGAAGTGTATAAAATCGTGAAGGGAATAGAGAGGGTGAATGCACAGGTTTTCACCCAGAGTGGAGAAATCGAGAACCAGAGGACATCAGGTTAAGCTGAGAGAGGAAAGGTGGGGAACAGTGGATGCAGTAGATGAAGTTAGATGACGTGCACTCTGTCTCACCTGGAATTGTGGGAGAAATGAGTGCATATCCAGGTGGGACGCAGGGAAGAGGGGGGAGAATACGTCTGAAGAAGGGTCTCGACTCAAAACATCACCTATCCATAAGATAGACACAAAATACTGGAGTAACTCAGCAGAACAGGCAGCATCTCTGGAGAGAAGGAATGGGTGACATTTCGGGTCAAGGCCCTTCTTCTAACACATTTTGTCAACTTTAACCATGTTCTCCAGGGGTGCTGCCTGACCCACTGAGTTACCCCAGCATCGATCCCTTTCTACTGTTCTCCCATTTCTCACTCTCTCCTATCTCACCTCCCCCTCTTCCTCCTCCTCTTTCATTCCCTCCCTTCCTCTCTCCCTCCCTTTTTTCAGATTTGGGGACTATGGCTAATCCTCAGAGCTCAGTCAAAGGTGGGAGAACCATCAGATCAGAACCATGGGTGATGTTAAGGTGGGCGCAGGGAGTTCCTCCTCGTTCTTCCTCATTCAGAGTTGGGTTTGGCCATTGGGAGTTGGGTTTGGCCATTGGGGGTTGGGTTTTGCCATTGGCGTTTGGTCATTGGAGGATGGGTTTGGTCATTGGGGGATGGGTTTGGTCATTGGGGGATGGGTTTGGTCATTGACAGTTGGGTTTAGCCATTGGGAGTTGGGTTTGGCCATTGGGAGTTGGGTTTGGTTGTTGGGTTTGGGAGTTGCGTTTGGTCATTGGGAGTTGCGTTTGGTCATTGGGGGATAATAATAATAATAATAATAATAATAATGGATGGGATTTATATAGCGCCTTTCTAATACTCAAGGCGCTTTACATCGCATTATTCATTCACTCCTCAGTCACACTCGGTGGTGGTAAGCTACTTCTGTAGCCACAGCTGCCCTGGGGCACACTGGCGGAAGCATGGCTGCCATTCTGCGCCTACGGCCCCTCCGACCATCACCAATCACTCACACACATTCACACACATTCACACACATTCACACACAGGCAAAGGTGGGTGAAGTGTCTTGCCCAAGGACACAATGACAGTATGCACTCCAAGCGGGATTCGAACCGGCTACCTTCCGGTTGCCAGCCGAACACTTAGCCCATTGTGCCATCTGTCGTCCCGATGGGTTTGGTCATTGGGGGATGGGTTTGGTCATTGGGGGATGGGTTTGGGAGTTGGGTTTGGTCATTGGGGGATGGGTTTGGTCATTGGGGGATGGGTTTGGGAGTTGGGTTTGGTCATTGGGAGTTGGGGTTGGTTGTTCGGAGTTGGGTTTGGTTTTTAAGGGTTGGGTTTAGTCATTTAGGGTTGGGTTTGGTCATTGAAGATAGACACAAGTGCTGGAATAACTTGGCAGGTCAGGCAGCATCTCGGGAGGAAAAGATTGATGGTGTATCGAGTTGAGAGTTGAGCTCAGGTAATTGAAGCTGGGATTCAGACATTGCGAGTTGGGTTCGGGCCATTGTGACTCATTGAGCCACTGTGTGTGCGTGTGTGATCCTGTGTCTCCCATTGACCACGTCTCCCTCTCATTGTCAGGAAGAGCACGCTGGTGTACAGCACCCTCCTGGTGTTCCTGGCCGGGCTACTGATGGGCCTCAGCAGGATGCTCCGCTCCCCAGAGATGGTGATACTGGGCCGCTTCATGACTGGCATCCACTCAGGTAACCGGGGAGTCCGACGATCGCTGGTGGGGGGTGGTGGTGGGGGGGGGGGGGGACACACCACCTCTTCACCAGGACAAGGGAGCATGGCAAGGAAGGAGAGCTTTCGGTTTAGTTTTATTATTGTCACCTTATTATTGTCACCTGCGTGCACCGAGGCACATTGTTTTGCATGCTATCCAATTATATAATACTACACATCAAGCTAAGTACAATAGGCAGAGCAAAAGGGAAGACACAGAGTGCAGAATATAGTTCTCAGCATTGTAGTGCTTCAGACACGGTCCAATATCCACAATGAGGTAGAGGTGAATCGGACAGTTCCCTCGCTTATGGAAGAATCGTTCAGAAGCCTGATTACAAGGGGAAGCAGGAATGAAGGGAGGAAGGATGGATGTGCAGAGGGATGGCGAGTTAGGAAATCAAAAGGGAAAGTACACAACTAATGGCAAGATCTTTAACAGCATTGATGTACAAATTCTGTGCCAAACGTTCTACCAAGACCGACTCGTATCTGTCAGCATGTGGTCCATATCCCTCCATACCTTGCATATCCATGTGCCTATCCAAAAGCCTCTTAGACACCACTATTGTATCTTCCTCCACCACTACCCCTGCCAGCGCGTTCCAGGCACCCACCACCCCAAGTGTAAACAACTTGTCCCGCACATCTCCATTAAACGTTGTCTCTCTCACCCTATCGCTATGCCCTCTAGTATTTGATATTCCCACCCTGAGGAAAAAGATTGAGACTGTCTACCCCATCTGAGCCAGGTTGGGTGGTCGGGGAAGGGTGGCGGAGGGGAGAGTTAACCCGTGGTTTGGCTGGTCCCTGGGGAGAGTTGGAGGTGGGTAGAGGGGAGATGGAGGTGACAGGACGAAGGGGGCGGAGTGTGGATGTGACACCAGGCCCGCTGCCAGCTAACGGCCATTTCTCTCTCTCTCTCTCTGTCTCCAGGTATCTCGCTCAGCGTTGTCCCCATGTACCTGGGCGAAATTGCCCCCAAAAACCTGCGGGGGTTCCTGGGCCTGATCCCAACCATCTTCGTCTGCCTGGGAGTGTTTGCTGCACAGGTGCTGGGTCTGAAGGAGGTCTTGGGACAGGTGAGCAACTCCACTGGCCACGGGGATTGAGTCATGGAGTCATCCAGCATGGAAACGGGCCCTTCGGCCCAACTGCTCCATGCCCACCAAAGTTGCCCCATCTACCCTCGTCACACCTGCCTGCTTTTAGCCCTTAACCTCTCAACCTTTCCGATCTGTGTACCTGTCCCAATGTTGTTTAAATGTTATTACAGTATCTGCTTTAACTGCCCCCTCTGGCAGCTAATTCCATACACCCACAACACTGTTGCCCCTCAGGGTCATATGAAATATTTCCCCTCTCACCTTAAACCTATGTCTCATGGTTCTTGATTTAACTGTGCTGAGTAAAAGATTCTGTGCTTATCTATTCCCCTTGTGACCTTATACATCTCTATAGGATCACTCCTCATCCTCTTGCGCTCCAAGGCATAAAGCCCTATTCTGCCCTCTCTCTCTCTCTCTCTCTCTCCTCCCTCTATCTCTGCCCCTGGTGTAACGTGTGCCCGTGTCTGCCTCCAGGAGGAGTACTGGCCACTGCTGCTGTCGGTGATCGTGCTGCCAGCCCTGGTGGAGCTCTGCTTCCTGCCCTGGTTCCCGGAGAGCCCGCGTCACCTGATGATCCAGAAGGGGGACTACGCTGCCACCGTCCAAGGTGGGAGATGGGGACGGGAGTGTAGAGGCAGGGTGGGGGGGCGAAGGGCGAGGGGTGGAGGGCGAGGGGTGAAACAGTGACTGGGGGGGATTCTGTCACACTCTGACACAAGAGTGAACATCGAGCTCTCAAACTCCAGAGACATTTATGACTTTACAGGGATAAATATTTATACATTCATAAACAATGAACTACAAATGCTGGTTAATACTCAATAGGACAGAAAGTGCTGGGGTAATCTAGTGGGTCAGGCAGCAGCTCTGGAGAACGTGGATGGGTAACCCTTCTTCATTCTTTAGATACGCAGTTGTACAGGGTCATGGTGAGACCACACCTGGAGTATTGCGTACAGTTTTGGTCTCCCAATCTGAGGAAAGACATTCTTGCCATAGAGAGAGTACAGAGAAGGTTCACCAGACTGATTCCTGGGATGTCAGGACTTTCATATGAAGAAAGACTGGATAGACTCGGCTTATACACGCTAGAATTCAGAAGATTGAGGGGGGATCTTATAGAAACTTACAAAATTCTTAAGGGGTTGGACAGGCTAGATGCAGGAAGATTATTCCTGATGTTGGGGAAGTCCAGAACTAGGGGTCACAGTTTAAGGATAAGAGGGAAGTCTTTTAGGACCGAGATGAGAAAATCATTTTTTACACAGAGAGTGGTGAATCTGTGGAATTCTCTGCCACAGAAGGTAGTTGAGGCCAGTTCATTGGCTATATTTAAGAGGGAGTTAGATGTGACCCTTGTGGCTAAAGGGATCAGGGGGTATGGAGAGAAGGCAGGGATGGGATACTGAGTTGGATGATCAGCCATGATCATATTGAATGGCGGTGCAGGCTCGAAGGGCCGAATGGCCTACTCCTGCACCTATTTTCTATGTTTCTATGTCACCTATCCATGTTCTCAAGAGATGCTGCTTGACCTGCTGAGTGACTATAAATGACTATATATTAAACTCTGCTTTCTGACCCTCAGCGACACCTCTCCATAGTGATGGAGGGGGTGAGGGTCACGAGCAAGAGCAACTTGTCTTCCGAGGCTGCCGGTACCATCGGTCTAGTTCAATTTAGTTCATTGTCACATGTACCGAGGTACAGTGAAAAGTGTTTGTTGCGTGCTATCTAGCAAGCAGAAATATTATACATGATTACAATCAAGCCGTCCACTTTGTACAGATATGGTATAAAGGGAATAACGATTAGCTATTATTTAGATAAAGCCCGATTGAAGGTAGTCCAAGTGTCTGCAATGAGGTAGATGAGAGGTCAGGGCCGCTCTCTAGTTGGTGATGGGATGGTTTTGTTTATCGTCACATGTACCGAGGTACAGTGAAAAGCTTTTTGTTGTGTCTTATCCAGTCAGACTATACATGATTACAATCAAACCGTCCACAGTGTACAGATACAGGATAAAGGAATATCATTTAGTGCAAGATAAAGTCCAGTAACGTCCGATTAAAGATAGTCCGAGGGTCTCCAATGGGGTAGATGGGAGGTCAGGACCGCTCTCTAGTTGGTGATAGGATAATAATAATAATAATAATAATAATAATAATAATAATAATAATAAATACTTTATTGATCCCCTCAGGGAAATTCAGATTTCCAGAAGCCCCCAACCAACAAACCCACAGATTCAAAATGAACGCAGACAAAAAATACATAGAATACAATGTGGACACTACCTGAGAGCAATAAATACTTAAAAAGACCAATAATTAACAATAAAAAATAAAAAATTGCAAAATGCATCCCCCTACAGCCTAGCGGTCCGAATTATAAAATCTAATGGCTGCAGGGGTGAAGGATCTCCTGAACCGCTCCGTTCTACAGGGCAGGGAGAGGAGCCGGTTGTTGTTCCGAGTGCTCTTTTGACTCTACAGAATTACATGGAGGGGATGCCCGGGGTTTTTCAGGATGGCCTGCACCTTGTGCCTCATACGCCTCTCAAGCACATCCACCCCAGAGTCTACTCTCCCCTCCAGCACTGAGCTAGCTCGTTTAACCAGTTTGACCAGCTTCTTGTTGTTTTTTGCACTAATGCTGTTGCCCCAGCAGACAACAGCGTAGAAAATAACACTTGCAACCATAGGATGGTTCCGTCACCTGATAACAGCTGGGAAAAAAACTGTCCCTGAATCTGGAGGTGTGCGTTTTCACATTTCTGCACCTATTGCCTGATGAGAGAAGGAAGAAGAGGGAGTGAACCGGGGTGAGACTGGTCCTTGATTACGCTGGTGGCCTTTCCAAAGCAGCGGGAAGTGTAGATGCAGTCAGTGGAATGGAGGTTGGTTCTTGTGATGGTCTGGGTTACGTCCACAATTCTCTGCAATATATTGCGGTCTTGGATGGAGCTGTTCCCAAACCGTGCCGTGATGCGTCCCGATAAAATGCTTTCCACAGTGCATCTGCAGAAGTTGGTGAGAGTTGTTGGTGACATGCCAAATCTCCAATGCCTTCTAAGGAAGAAGAGGCGTTGGTGTGCGTTGTTGGACGTTGCTTCGATATGGCTGGTCCAGGACGTGTGGCTGGTGATATTGACTGGCCAGTGGCCAACTAGGCCAGAGTGGGGGGGGGGGGGGAAGAAATAGCTCTGGTCATCTGGGACATGGAAGGGTCAAGTTTGGACAGTAGATGTGTCACCCAACTACAGGAAGATTGGCACTAATTGGAATGGGTGCAGAAGTGATTCACCAGTACCTGGGCTTGCCGGCTTGAGTTACAGGGAGAGGTTGGATAGGCGGGGGCATGTTACTGTGGAGCCTAGGAGGCTAAGGGGTGACCTCATTGAAGTGTACAAGATCGTGAGTGGCACGGATAAAGTGAACGCTCACAGTCTTTTTCCAGGGTTCGGGATTCTAGAATAAGAGGGCACAGGCTTTAGGTGAGAGGGGAGAGATTTAAAAGGGACCTCGGGGGGAACTTTCTCATTCAGAGGGTGGCCCGTATCTGGAACGAGTTTCCAGAGGAAGCTACAGAGGCGGATACAATTGCAACTGTTAAAAGACATTTGGACAGATATATGAATAGGAAGGGTTTCATGGGGATTAAAATGCACAATGTGCTGGAGTAACTCAGGCAGCATCACTGGAGAACATGGATAGATGATGTTTCTGGACGAGACCCTCCTTCAGACATTGTAGTAGGGGGTAGAAAGATAGAACAAATGGCAGCACAGTGGTAGAGTTGCTGTCTCGGTGCCAGAGACCCCTGTTCGATCTTGACCTTGGGTGCCGTCTGTGTGGAGTTTGCACGTTCTCCCTGCAGCTGCTTGGATCTCTTCCGAGTGCTCTGGTTTCCTCCCGCATACTAAGGGTGTACCAAAGACTCTGTAAATTGCCCCTAGTGTGTACTGAGTGGTTGAGCAAGTGGGATAGCATAGAACTTGTGTGAACGGGTGATTGATTTTTAGTATGGACAAGGTGGGCCGAAGGGCCTGTATCTGTAATTACTGTCACTATATTTAAGTAACATTGGGGCAGTTACATGGATAGGATAGGTTTAGAGAGATATGGGCCAAAAGCAGGCAGGTGCAGGTGGGTCCAGTGGAGGTGGGGCATGTTGGTCGGCTCGGGTAAGTTGGGCAGAAGGGCCTGTTTCGGTGCTCTATGACTCGATAATACAGGCAAATGGGACTAGCCCAGTCTGACGACTTGGTTAGTATGGACAAGTTGGGCAGAAGGGCCTGTTTCGGTGCTCTGTGACTCGATAATACAGCCAAATGGGACTAGCCCAGTCTGGCAGCTTGGTTAGTATGGACAAGTTGGGCCGAAGGGCCTGTTTCCATGCTGTACTGCTCTGAGACCCTATGTGATCCTTCTAGCCCTGAGTTGGTACCGGAGTAAGAACAACACGAACATGCAGGCGGAGATCGAGGAGATGCAGGAGGAGCAGCGTTCCCTGTCCTCCATTAAGGCCATCAGCGTGTGGCAGCTGATGGCCGACCGCTCCGTCCGCTGGCAGCTGGTGTCCATCATGGTGGTCAACGTTGGCATGCAGCTGTCCGGGATCGACGCGGTGAGTGGCCAGGAGGTCCCGTGGCACAGCGACGGAGGCCCGGGGATTGAGGGAGCTTCCCTGGGATCTGTAGAAGGGGCAGGCTCGGAGATGAGGGAGGTCCATCCATCTATCGGAGGGGCGGGTTTGGCCAAAGCAAGGGTGTTGTGTGCGAGGGACTGAGCTACAGGGAGATGTTGGGCAGGCTAGGGCTTTATGCCATGGAGCGCAGGAGGCTGAGGGGTGACCTTATGGAATAAGTTGTAGTTAAGGAAGGTACACTAACAACATTCAAAAGACACCTAGCTTTAATTTCATTTTTCGAGAAGCTGTCATTAAGCTGGAAAGAGCGCAGAGATGATTTACGAGGATGTTTCCAGGACAAGGTCCTGATCTACAGCGAGAGATTTTGCAAGCTCAGACTAACCCTAACCAGACTGATTCCTGGGATGTCAGGACTTTCATATGAAGAAAGATTGTATAGACTCGGCTTGTACTCGCTAGAATTTAGAAGATTGAGGGGGGATCTTATAGAAACTTACAAAATTCTTAAGGGGTTGGACAGGCTAGATGCAGGAAGATTGTTCCCGATGTTGGGGAAGTCCAGAACAAGGGGTCACAGTTTAAGGATAAGGAGGAAATCTTTTAGGACCGAGATGAGAAAAACATTTTTCACACAGAGAGTAGTAAATCTCTGGAATTCTCTGCCACAGAAGGTAGTTGAGGCCAGTTCATTGGCTATATTTAAGAGGGAGTTAGATGTGGCCCTTGTGGCTAAAGGTATCAGGGGGTATGGAGAGAAGGCAGGTACAGGATACTGAGTTGGATGATCAGCCATGATCATATTGAATGGCGGTGCAGGCTCGAAGGGCCGAATGGCCTACTCCTGCACCTATTTTCTATGTTTCTATGTTTATTCTTTGGAGCACACGAGGCTGAGAGGTGATTTTATCGAGGTGTATAAGATCATGAGGGGAATAGATAGGGTGAATGCACAGAGTCTTTTACCTGGAGTAAGGGAATCAAGGGACAGGCGGCATGGGTTTAGGTGAGGGCGGAAAGATTTAATAGAGACCTGGGGTGCAACTTATTTGCACAAACGATAGTGGTATATTGAACGAGCTGCGTTATTGAGGAGGTTGTTAAGGTAGGTACTATCACAACATTTAACAAACATTTAAACGGGTACACGGATTGGAAAGGCTTAGAGGGATATGGGCAGGTGGGACTAGTGTAGATGGGGCTTGTTGGTCAGCATAGGGCAAGTTGGGCCGAAGGGCCTGCCTCCATGCTATATAACTTTCTGACTCCAGTCACCATACCTCGGGAAGGTGTGGGAGGTGCCAGAGAGGATGCGGGAAGGACCTACTTGAAGGGTCCACCAACAGTGGTCCCATCACACACCGGGAGCGCTGTGTGTTGTTCTGTTCACACAGATACAGGAAAGATGTCATGGAGTTGGAAAAGGTACAGAGGAGATTCACAAGGATGTTCCCTGGGCTTGCAGGCTTGAGTTACAGGGAGAGGTTGGACAGGCTCTCGGGGTTTATTCTCTGTAGAGGAAAGAGAGTTGTGGGTAGGTTTGATGGAGGTGAACATAGTGAGGACAAGTTTAGAGAGGGAGGAACGAGAGAATGTCATGGATGGTTGTGGGAACCTGAGGAGGCATCGGTTTTACATAGAGGGTTTTGGGTATATGAACTCACTAGAATTTAGAAGATTGAGGGGGGGTCTTATAGAAACTTACAAAATTCTTAAGGGGTTGGACAGGCTAGATGCAGGAAGATTGTTCCCGATGTTGGGGAAGTCCAGAACAAGGGGTCACAGTTTAAGGATAAGGGGGAAATATTTTAGAACCGAGATGAGAAAAACATTTTTCACACAGAGAGTGGTGAATCTCTGGAATTATCTGCCACATAAGGTAGCTGAGGCCAGTTAATTGGCTATATTTAAGAGGGAGTTAGATGTGGCCCTTGTGGCTAAAGGTATCAGGGGGTATGGAGAGAAGGCAGGTACAGGATACTGAGTTGAATGATCAGCCATGATCATATTGAACGGCGGTGCAGGCTCGAAGGGCCGAATGGCCTACTCCTGCACCTATTTTCTATGTTTCTATGTTTCTAGGAGGCTTAAAAGGCATTGGGACAGGTACATGGATGGGAAGGTTTAGAGGGATATGGAACAAACATTGTATGGTGTAACATCATAGCAAGGAACTGCAGATGCTGGTTAGTACCGAAGATAGATTCAAAGTACTGGAGTAACTCAGCGGGTCAGGCAGCATCTCTGGAGAGCATGGTGAATCTTTCCTCTTGCCAAATTCATCAAGGATGCCGCCTGACCCGCTGAGTTGAAAACATAGAAAAATAGGTGCAGGAGTAGGCCATTCGGCCCTTCGAGCCAGCACCTCCATTCAATATGATCATGGCTGATCATCTCAGTTACTCCAGCACTTTGTGTCTATCTGTGTGGAAAATGGGGCCCGTTTAGGTGGGTCAGCACGGGCGAGTTGGGCCGAAGGGCCTGTTTCCGCGCTGTACGACTCCACGCCTCGTCATTTTCTGAGCAGCTTGAGCGACTGACGGATGTGCTTGCCTTTCAGATTTGGTTCTACACCAGCATCATATTCGAGCACTCGGGGATTCCCCAGCCGTACATCCAGTACACCACCGTGGGCACAGGGGCTATCGAGGTCGTGGCAGGGCTGGTCGGGGTGAGTTACGTCCACAGACCACGGCAGGTTGAGCAAGGGGCAAGACCGTCCACTGGTCACACTGACCAAAAACAGACTCATTACATTCTTACTTGCAGCAGCATAACAGGTCACAGAGGAAACAGACCCTTGGGCCCAACTTGCCCATACCGGCCAACATGTCCCAACTACACTAGTTCCACCTGCCCATGTTTTGGCCAATATCCCTCCAAACCCGTCTAACTGTTTCTTAAACATTGGGATAGTCTGTGCTTCAACTACCTGGAACTCTCTGCCACAGAAGGTAGTTGAGGCCAGTTCATTGGCTATATTTAAGAGGGAGTTAGATGTGGCCCTTGTGGCTAAGGGGATCAGGGGGTATGGAGAGAAGGCAGGTACGGGATACTGAGTTGGATGATCAGCCATGATCATATTGAATGGCGGTGCAGGCTCGAAGGGCCGAATGGCCTACTCCTGCACCTATTTTCTATGTTTCTATGTTTCTATCTCCTTAGGCACCTCGATCCAAGTACCCACCACCTTTAACCTCAGACCCACCCCTCAGATTCCTATTCAATCTTTTCCCCATCACCTTAAACCTACGTTCACCGGTCCTCGATTCACCTGCTCTGGGCGAGAGACTGCATGCATCTGTAAACACAGTACTCAAAAATAATATAGTAACCAAAAAAAATTCAATAAATTCCAAAAACCAACATTATTACAAAAAGTCCAAAGTCCTTAGTGCAAGCAAGAGAGTTTGTAGTTGATAGTTTAGATCATGTGGTTTAGTTTTAGTGTAGTTTATCATCCCATGTACCGAGGTACAGTGAAAAGCTTGTTGTTCCATGCTAACCAGTCATGGCTACAATCGAGCCGTCCACAGTGTACAGATACAGAATAAAGGGAATACCATTTAGTGCAGATAAAGTCAGCTAAAATCTGAATAAAGAGAGTCCGTGCGTCTCCAGCGAGCTAGATGGGAGGTCAGGACCGCTCTCTAGTTGGTGATAGGATGGTTCAGTTGCCTGATAACAGCTGGGAAGAAACTATCCGTGAATCTGGAGGTGTGCGTTTTCACACTTCTGTACCTCTTGCCTGAGGGGAGAAGAGGGAGTGGCCAGGGTGAGACTGTGCCCTTGATTATGCTGGTGGCCTCACCAAGTCAGTGTGAGGTGTAGATGGAGTCTGTGGAAAAGAGGTTGGTTTGCGCGATGGTCTGGGCTGCGTCCACAATTCTCTGCAATTTCTTGCGGTCTTGGATGGAGCTGTTCCCAAACCGAGCTGTGACGCATCCCGGTAAATTGTTTTCTCGGGCTTGTGGTGTTCAAGACCCTGATAGTTGTTGGGAAGAAAGTGTTCTTGTATGTGGAGGTAACGGCACCAACGCTGACCAGAGATCGGTGGCAGAGAGGAGGCAGCTATGCCCAAGAGCACTGGCATTGTTCAGTGGGTCTGGCAGCCTCTGGGGAGATAGAATAAGGGGAGAGGCTGAATGGGTTAACATAAGACACAGAACTGTACAGCACAGGGCAGGCCCTTCGGCCCACATTGTCCATGCCGAACATAATGCACCATGACCCACATCCCTCCATTCCCTGCATATCAATGTGTCTATCTAAAAGCCTCTTCAACGCCGCTATCGTATCTACCTCCACCACCACCACCACCCCTGGCAGTGCGTTCCAGACACCCAGCACCCTTGCATTCTATTTTTCCTCTGTTTCCTTCATTTCTCACTCTCCTTCTTGGAATCACTTCTTGATTAGTGCGGGTGTCGGAGGTTATGGGGTGAACGCAGAAGAATGGGGTTGGGAGGGAGAGATAGAACAGCCATGATTGAATGGCGGAGTAAACATGACGGGCCGAATGGCCTAATTCTGCTCCCATCAACATATTCTCCCTCCGTTTCTCCCAGCTTTTCCTCTCGTTTTCATCCTTGGTTTCACCTTTTCCTTTCATTGCTCAACATTTTTCCTTCCATTCTCTCTCCTCCTTTCTTCCATTTTTTCTCTCTCTCCCTCTCTCTCATCTTTCTCTATTTCCTTATCCTCTCCCCTTTCTCTCACCCTCTCTCCCTATTTTGCTCCCTCTCTCTCCCCCTTTCCTCTCTCTCCCACAGCAACACCCCCCCTCTCTCTCACTCACCCTGCTCTTTTTCTTTCTCTCTATCTCTTCCTCCCTCTCTCATCGCTTCCTCCCTCTCACCCCTCTCCCTCCCCCTCCCCCTCTCTCCCTCCCTCTCTCCTTCCATATCTCTCTCCCCAACCCCCTTTCGCTCTCCCCCCATCTCCCTCCCTCCCCCCTCCCTCTCCCCCTCTCCCTCTCCCCTCCCCCTCTCTCTCCTCCTCCTCCCCCCTCCCCCTCTCCCCCTCTCTCCTTCCATATCTCTCCCCAACCCCCTTTCTCTCTCCCCCCCATCTCCCTCCCTCTCACCCACCCTCCCTCCCTCTCCCCTCTCCCTCCCTCCCCCTCTCCCTCCCCCTCCCCCTCCCTCCCTCTCTCCCTCAATATATCTCTCCCCAACCTCTCCCCACCATCTCTCTCTCCCCCCGCCCCCCCCCCCCCCCCGCTCCCTCTCCCCCCCAGTAGATGCCCCTCTCTCTAGTGGTTAGCTTGGCCAAAAGGTGACTCTTCCCTGCACGCTGTTCCCTGCAGTAACTGGGACACAAGGCCGCGCTATATAACACTGAATGAGGCCGTCTGACAGCTAAAGAGACTGATGCCAGGGGTCTGGATCCCGGGAGTGAGATTGGCGGGTGCATTTTGCGTTTAATAAACCAAAGTGGGCGTGGACTTGGGCCGGAGAGCTCTCTCACTCTGAGCTAAGACTGCAGACCTGACGTGTTGGCAGATGGAAGCCCCTTACATGGCCTGGGCTTTAACCTCGGTCTGCGCAGTAACTCAGGGAAACTGGAAGTCTTGTCATCATTATCGGCCCGGGGTGTCCGATCCAATGTTTCCCCAGCAGAGTTGGAGGATTAGTTGTAAAATTACAGCCATTTGTTACAGCTCTCTCTCCAGCCCTCCTCCCCCCACCACTCCCCCCCCTCCCCCCCCCTCCCCCCTCCCTCAACTCCTGGTTCCCCCTCTCCCCCCCTGCTGCTGAAACTCATCTCACATAAACTGTAGGGGTCCACTAACGTTCCGAGCCTGTCCTGGTGAATTACTGCCGGCAAGCCGGCATGAGAACAGAGCACGGAGAACAGGCCCTTCGGCCCACAACAAGTCACCTCTCCACACCACATTGGAACATGGAGCAGTTCAGCACAGGATCAGGCCCTTCGGCCCACGCTGTCTGTCCCAGCCGAACGTGATGCCAATATAACCTCTCCTCTGCCTGCGCGTGATCCACGTCCTCCCATTCCGTGCGTATCCGCCTGCCTTTACAAAATCCCTCTTCAACACCACAATCTTATGTTGCTCCACCACTGCCAACCGTGCTCCGTACAGGGGTCGGCCGGTTCAACGCCAACATGCATCGCTGGGGGCTGCGTCCATCAGCAGCCTGCGTGTGTGGAGCAGACCAGCAAACAGCCTTTCTAAATGCCTCTGAAACACCACAATCTTATCTGCCTCCACCACCACCCCAGCAGCTCATGTTCGAGGCACCCACCACTCTCTCTAAAAAAGAAAACTTTCCCGAAACGTTACCTATTCCATTTCTCCAAAGGTGCTGCCGGACCTGCTGAGTTGCTCCAGCCTCTCCTTTAAACGTGTAAAAGCCGTGCCCTCTAGTATTTGACATTTCCATCCTGGAAAAAAGGCTCTGACTCTGCCCTATCGAAGCCTCATAATTTGATATACCTTCTATCAGGTTTTCCCTCAAGCCTCTGACGTTCTAGAAAAAATCAATCCAGGTCTGTCCAACTGCTCCCTGTAGCTAATACCCCCTGAACCAGGCACCATTCTAGTAAAGCTCCTCTGCACCCTCTCCAAAGCCTCCCCCGTCCTTCCTGTAATGGGGTGCGACCAGAACAGCACTGAATACTCCACATGCGGCCTAACCAAACTCCTACAAGCTAGATGCGGGAAACATGTTCCCAATGTTGGGCGAGTCCAGAACCGGGGGCCACAGTCTTAGATGAAAGGGGAGGTCATTTAAGACTGAGGTGAGAAAAAACTTTTTCACCCAGGGAGTCGTGAATTTATGGAATTCCCTGCCACAGAGGGCAGTGGAGGCCAAGTCACTGGATGGATTTAAGAGAGAGTTAGATAGAGCTCTAGGGGCTAGTGGAGTCAAGGGATATGGGGAGAAGGCAGGCACGGGTTATTGATAGGGGACGATCAGCCATGATCACAATGAATGGCGGTGCTGGCTCGAAGGGCCTATTGGCCTCCTATTGGCCTCCTCCTGCACCTATTTTCTATGTCTCTATGTTACAAATCTGCATCATGACTCCTATACTCAAAGCCCTGACCGATGAAGGCAAGCATAGCGTACGTATGCCTTCTTTGCCACTTTATCTGACCCAATTAAACTCTGCACAATCAGCAAACTCCATTCCTCCCCACAGGACAAATCCTTTGCAGCTGAACACTGACCCAGCGCTGTAAACATCCCCAACCCCCTCAATTAGATGTGTAGGAAGGAACTGCAGATGCTGGTTTTATCACTGAAGATAGACACAAAAATGCTGGAGTAACTCGGCGGGACAGGCAGCATCCCTGGGGGGAAGGAATGGCTGACGTTGCAGGTCAAGGGTCTCGACCTTTCTATATCCAGAGATACTGCCTGTCCCGCTGAGTTACTCCAGCATTTTTTTGTCTATCCCCTCAATTAGATAGCAGCCTGTACCTCACCCCAGGATTCTGTTATCCCTGTATATATTTACTTGGAGTATCGTATGCAGTTCTGGCCCCCCCCCCCCTTTTCCAGGAAGGATGTGGAGACTTTGGAGAGGGTGCAGAGGAGGTTTACCGGAACGGTGCCTGGATTTGGGGGTATTAGCTACAGTTGGACAGACTTGGATTGTTTTCTCTGCAGCGTCGGAAGTTGAAGGGAGACCTGATAGAAACCTATACGATTATGAGAGGCGTAGATAGGGGGATGGATGTGGAGTCCCGGGGAAAGCCTCGCAGCTGACCGCACGAGGTGAAGAGGTACCCTGAAGCAACATCTCACAACGGGGCAAGAGAAACTGTTGACCGGAGCGACAGACAAGCGGGCACGCAGAGAGGGGAGCGACGCAACTTCAACAAACTTGTCACTACTCCCGCATTGGTCTCCAGCCATGACCGGGGGGGGGGGGGGGGCGACGACAAGATAGGAGATAGACAATCAGAACGTTCTTCCCCAGGCTGGAAATGCAAAGACTAAGAGGGCATGGCATTAAGGCCAGAGGGCAAAGCTTTAATGATTAAATTTCATCAGCCTTGCCCCTAGCACACTGTTCCCTCTCCTCCACGTTGATGCCCATTTTTCATTGTCTTTGATTATTTTTTTGCACTGTATTTAATTTACTGAACATTTTTTCTTTTGTTCATTTTATGATCAATGGAGTATGGTGTTTACAAACTTGTTGTGCTGCTGCTGCTAGTAACATTTTCATCGTTTCGGTACAGATGACAATAAAACGCTCTTGAAGGATACAGAGTGCTGGAGTTAGTCAGTGGGTCAGGCAGCATCTGTGGAGAGCACGGATAGGTGACGTTTCGGGTTGGGACCCTTCTCCACGCTGATCGAAAGGGTCTCAAAGAGTCTGAAGGAGCGTCCTAACACGAAACTTCACCGATCTGTGTTCTGCTGCCTGACCCACTTAGTTACTCCAGCAGTTTGTCGCTTTCCTTTTTGTCGGCCAGCATCTGCAGTTCCTTGTTTCTATTCTTGACTCTTGTCCCCTCGTTCCCTCCTCTGTCCCAGAGCCTCATCATTGAGAGGGTGGGGCGGAGGCCGCTACTGATCGGTGGATTCAGCTTCATGGGGCTGTCGAGCGCTGGGATCACGATCACGCTACTGTTGCAGGTAACACGCAACACGTTACTGCAGGTAACGCATGTTCCTCCATCACACAACACGTTACTGCAGGTAACGCATGTTCCTCCATCACGCAACATGGTACTGCGGGTAACCCCGGCTCAATATGCCCCACGATCACATTACTGGTACAGATATCTCCCCACCCCACCTCTCTCTTTATCGCTCTGCTCTCTCTTATTCTCTCCCGATCCATCTCTTTCTTCCTCTCTCTATCACCCCCCACACCCTTAATATCCTCCCTCTCTTCCCCTCTCTCTCTCTCTCTCTCTTTATCGCTCTGCTCTCTCTTATTCTCTCCCGATCCATCTCTTTCTTCCTCTCTCTATCACCCCCTTCACCCTAATATCCTCCCTCTCTGGCCCCTCTCTCATCTGCTCATCTCTCTCTTCCATCATCTCTCTCATTCTCTCTCGTCTCCCCTCTCTCGTTCCCTTTCCATTCTCCTCTCTCCCATCTCTCACTCTACTCCATCACTCTCTCTCCCCCCTCTTCCTCCTCTTCTCATCTCACTCTCCACCTTCTCCCCTCTCTCCCTTAGCCCACCTTCGTCGTCCCTTGCCCTCTCCTCCTCCTCTCTCTCCCATCTCCCCATCTCCCCGTCTCTCTCTACCCTCTCTCTCTACCCTCTCTCTCTACCCCCTCTATCTCTACCCCCTCTATCTCTACCCCCTCTATCTCTACCCCCTCTATCTCTACCCCCTCTATCTCTCCCCCCCTCTATCTCTCCCCCCTCTATCTCTCCCCCCTCTATCTCTCCCCCCTCTATCTCTCCCCCCTCTATCTCTCCCCCCTCTCTCTCCCCCCTCTCTCTCCCCCCTTCTCTACCCCCTCTCTCTCCCCCCTTCTCTACCCCCTCTCCCCCCACCCCCCCCCCCCCAATACTGACCCTCCCTCTGCCTGGTTTCAGGTCCCCTGGATGCACTATGTCAGTGTTGCGTGTGTGGTGGGGATCATCGCTGGCTTCTGCATCGGACCAGGTAGGCAATGCTGTGGGCACAAGGCCTGGCCTCTGCCACTGTCCCACCCCAAACCCATCACAGCCTGCAGCCCCCACCCACCGCTAGACCCCCCCCCCCCCTCCATAGATCAGTGTCACTCATGTTATGAGTCATACTTTGTAGCCACGCCCACTAATGCAACAGAAAGCTTCTCTGCCCTTTCTCCCTCACTTTGGAGTTATGTGCAAAGATGAAGTTACCTTCGCTGTAACGCCAATAAAGTATTTGGATCTGAATCATTGTACGTTACTTAAGTTATTCCAACTGCAGAAGTTTGACATGGTGTCAGAGTGAACGGACTCACTCCTTGCTCAATGATATTGCTTTTATTTTAGTTTGTTGTTTTCTCCGGTATATATTACTATGGCTTCCGCTCTCAGAAAACCAGAGATCCTGGTCTTTGACGAGGACCTCGCAGAACTGTGGTGCGTATTTGAAGAAGACTTCTCAATTTACATTGAAGCGGCTCACTCTACTGCTGCTCCCGGTGTTCGAGCGTCAATTCTTCTTAGTCTAGCAGGCACAGAAGCTGCTCGACGTGCCTTGAGATTTCATTATGAATCGACTAGATTTGACCCGGCCGGTATCTAGATCGCTCCCGCTCAGTCTATCCGAGACCCTGACTGCCTACTACAAAAATTCCGACAGTTATGTGAGTTACGTACTAACTTGGTCATGAAGAGGCATTTATTCTTTTCCCGAAGCCAGAGACAGGGAGAACCTGTGGAGATGTATGTCAGTGCGTTGAAGCACATTGCCAATCGATGCGATTTCAGGGATATATGTGATAGCATAGTCCGTGACCGTTTGGTCTATGGTGCCCGCAATGATAAATTACGCGACGAGTTACTGCGGGATGCTGAGCTTACTCTAGAGACTGCTGAAAACCACTGTCGCATTGCTGAAATGGCTGACGCTCATACAAAAGTTTTAGGGCACTCTGCTGGTCGTGAAATTAATGTTGCCGGCATGTCTTATCAAATCTCTCGCCGTTCGCCTCAAGTGAGACTAATAGACAATTGTTTTAACTGTGGGGGTTCCATTGCTGCTGCTCGCGACCGTTGCCCTGCGTATAGAAAATTATGTCGATTTTGTAACAAACTGAATCATTTCTTCAGATGCTGTCGTTCGCGTAGCAACAGATTTCAAACAAGGCAATCCGTTAATTCACTTGGCCATGAGAACTTACTCTCGGAACGCTCTCAACCAGCTCCCACTGATTTGCAGGCTGCTAGCAAAGGTTTTGACATCGATGTGCATTCCTTGTCTGATTTAATGCACAAACAACTAGACCCCAAAGTCGCTTTGCTCGTTAATGGCAAGAACTTTTATCTGAAAGTTGACACGGGCGCCAGTTGTAACGTGACTTGTCTAGCTGTGTTCAAAAAGTTGCGATAAACAGAGACTGTCTCTCCTACGGCTGCCTCCCTTCTCCCATTTGCAGGAGGTCCAGTGCACCCATCGGTCAAGTTGAGCTACGCTGCTGTCTTAATTCACGTGTCTACAACCTATGTCGTTCGTGAGGATGTGCCGTCTCTGCTGGGTGCCAACCCATGTCACGATCTAGGGCTTGTCTCTTTCAGCCCTTCTGTTTGTCATCTGACTACAACCTGTGACTTTAGCCAACAAATCCTGACACAATATAAAACTTTGTTTGACGACAAGCTGGGCAGGTTGCCTGTTAAATACACAATTACTATTAACCCTGAGGTAATTCCAGTTGTCCGTCCAGTTCACAAGATTCCCCATGCTATGTGGGACCGTGTTCAAAGTGAACTCAACAGAATGGTGTCCCTCGATGTGATTGCTCCCGTCGCTGACCCCTCGGATTGGGTTTCCACCATGGTCGTGGCAACAAAGAAGAATAAGGACGAAATACGGATTTGTATCAATCCTAAGGACTTAAACACGGCCATTAAACGACCTCACTATCCCATGCGCACTGTGGACTATATTACAGCGCAGTTGGCTGAGGCAACGGTATTCACTGTTCTAGATGCCAAGAGTTCATTCTGGCAGATTTTGCTGGAACTACAACCTCCAACCTTCAGCACACCGTTCGGGCATTACAGATTTCTTCGCATGCCCTTTGGCATAAGCTCTGCTAGTGAAGTATTGCAACAAGCTATGGAGCAGTTGTTTGCAGGTTACCCATGCTCCATTGTCATGGATGACATCCTCGTTGCTGGACGAACTGTCGAAGAACACAATGCCAATCTGACAAAGGTCCTGGATCGCGCCAAGGCCATCAACCTCAAGCTAAACCCTAAAAAATGCAAATTCAGGGTAAGTGAGATGAAATACATAGGCCATGTGTTCACTAAGGATGGCCTAAAAACTGATTCGGCGAAAACCAGTGCCATCAACGAGCCCACAGATGTGCTCTGTCTGCAGAGATTCCTTGGCATGGTGAACTACTTGAGCAAATCTATTCCAGATCGTCCCCATTACGCCAGCTTACACACAAAGACGCTGCTTGGACCTGGCACGAGCAACAGCAGAAGGCGTTCGACACTCTTAATCAGCAGATGTCTTGCGCTCCTACTCTCGCTTATTTTGATCCTAAACGACCAGTCACACTGACTTGTGACGCTTCACAACACGGACTGGGCGCAACATGTCTTCAAAATGACGGTAGCGGCAATAAGCCTGTTGCCTATGCCTCACGCACCATGCCTGACACAGAACAATGCTATGCCCAAATGGAGAAAGAGCTGTTGGCGGCTGTTTTCGCCTGCAAGAAATTTAACGACTTTATCTTCGGACATACGGTCACGATTGAAACTGACCACCAACCTCTGGTCAGCATCTTTAACAAACCGATTCAGGCCTCTCCAGCCCGCCTACAGTGGATGTTGCTGCAGCTTCAAAAATACCACATTGTTCTGACCTACAAATGTGGTAAGGACATGCACCCAGCCGACACTCCCCAGAAGACCAATGAGGGTCCGTCCTCGCCGGATGATGACTTTATCGTAATGACTGTGTCTTTTGGAGGAGGATGGAGGAAAATGGAGGAGGACTGGCCAAATGTTGTGCCTTCCACCACAGTGATGAATGCTGTGGTGGATGTTGGTGTTAAATTTTTATTGTGTATTGTGTGTTCTTTATCATTGTACCGCTGCTGGCAAATTCATTTCACTTGCACTTTATGTGCAATGTGACGAATAAAACCGTATTGTATTGTATTGTATTTTATTCCCTCGTCCTGTGTGGAGGATTTGGTTGCCCACACTGCTGCTGATAGTACTTTACGGTCACTCGCCTCCGTCATTACAATGTTCCGCTGCCAGTTCGGCCTTTCTTTGCCGCCCGCGATGAGCTAGTACTGCAGGATATCATTATTGTAAAAGGACACAAGGCTGTGGTCCCTGTTTCACTGCACAGCAAGTATTTTGATGCTGTCCACGCAGGGCACCCAGGCACTGAAGCCACCGTCCTACGGGCAAGAAACATGTTTTACTGGCCTGGCACCTCATCAACAAAAGCAACCACTTCTTCCACATCCGGCTCCTGCCCTCCCGTGGTCTACAGTGGCAACTGACATATTTGATTGGCATGGCAAGCAATACCTGGTACTTGTCGATTCGTATTCTGGATGGTTTGACATTGATTTTCTTAGCAGCCCCACTTCTCGCAGGGTAGTTTCGAAGCTTGCTCACCATTTTACAGACCACAGAGCTCCGTGCATACTGTTACCTGATAACGGCAGTCAATTTACCAGTCAACACTTCAAGGAGTTTGCTGCACGCTGAGATTTTCGCCACATCACCACCAGCCCTGAATATCCACAGTCGAATGGACTGGCTGAGCGGGCTGTCAAAAGTGCCAGACAGCTCATGGAACATTCATACAGAGCTAATTCCGACGTGTTCCTGGATCTACTCAACTTACACAACTTCTCCCGCGACTCCATGTTGGGTTCACCTGCTCAACATTTATTGTCGAGGCAGACCCGAGCCACGGTGCCTGTGGCGGATCGGGCATTGATCCCACAGGTAGTTCCACCATCGGAAGTCCAGTCCGGGTGGTATGACAAAACAAGTAGGCTGCTGCCACCATTAACCAAGGGGCAGGTGGTTCGTTTGCAGACTGACAAAGGCCATGACCATATTGGTGTAATTTCTGGAACTGCTTCTGAGCCACGCTCTTATCTGGTCGTTGCCGATGGCAGCCCATACAGGCGTAACGGACAACATATCCTGTCTGTGAATGAGTCGACTCCACCTCCGTATTATCCAGACCGTACAAGTGTACTGTCGTCCGTGCCCAGCATAATTGATCCGCCTACACCAGCACAATAACCCGCTTCAGCAACGGCTGCTTTGCCAGTGGTGACGCCCCCTCCGCCTGCGCTGCAGTCACATGTTTCAACACCGGGAATGCTGGTTCAGTCTCCGTCACCCATGAAGCCACCGGCTCTATCCACAGTGGGGAAAAACGGAGATGGTCTTTATCGCACATGTGCTGGTCGTGCTGGTCGTGTTTGCAAGTCCACCGTGAAGTACCCGGGTTATGTTTGACTTTCCTGCAGCTTATTATCAATTGTTATGCTTGCCTTATTTAGTCAATGGTTTTGTACTGACATTGAATTCTTTAAGAGGGAGGATGTAGATCAGTGTCACTCATGTTGTGAGTCATACTTTGTAGCCACGCCCACTAGTTTAACAGAAAGCTTCTCTGCCCTTTCTCCCTCACTTTGGAGTTGTGTGCTAAGATGAAGTTACCTGTGCTGTAACGCTGATAAACGCTTTGGATCTTAATCACAGTGCGTGTTATTTAAGTTATTCCAACAGCAGAAGCTCAACACAACCCTCTCATGTGCCTGTCCAAATGTCTTGAAGAGAAGTCTGAAGAAGGGTCTTGACCCAAAACGTCACCCATTTCTTCTCTCCAGAGATGCTGCCAGAACTGCTGAGTTACTCCAGCTTTTTGTGTATCAAATGTCTTTTACTTGTTGCTATAGTACCTGCCTCAACTACCTCTTCTGGCATCTGGTTCCATACACCCACCACCCTCTGTGTGTGAAACAGTACAGAAACAGGCCCTTCGGCCCAGCTTGTCCATGCCGGCCACCATGTCCCATCTATACTAGTCCCATCTGCCCGGTTTGGCCCATATCCCTCTAAACCTTTCTTATCCATGTACCTGTCCAAATGTCCTTTAAAAGTACCTGCCACATCTACCTCCTCTGGCAAAGGTACACAAAATTGCTGGGGAAACTCAGCGGGTGCAGCAGCATCTATGGAGCAAAGGAATAGGGGCCCCCGTGTTCCGGCCGAAACCCAAACACGTCGCCTATTTCCTTCGCTCCATAGATGCTGCTGCACCCGCTGAGTTTCCCCAGCAATTTTGTGTACCTTCGATATTCCAGCATCTGCAGTTCCCTTTTGAATACCTCCTCTGGCAGCTCGTTTCATACATCCACCCCCCTCTGAGAGTAAAAGTTGCCCCATCGTGTTCCGATTAAATCTTTCCCCCCTCACCTTAAACCCACGAGCTTTGGTTCTAGATTCCCCCACTCTGGGGAAAAGGCTGTGCACTTAGTTTTCTGTACCCCTCATGATTTCATACACCTCCACTAGATCACCTCTCATCCTCCTGTGCTCCAAGGAATAGGGACCTAGCCTGCCCAACCTCTCCCTGCAGCTCAGTCCAGGCAACATCCCCTTAAACTCTGGAGTTGAACGCTGGAAGCAGCAGAGAAGGCAAATTAGCAGCAGCACCTCAGGATGATAAATGTGGATGTTGGCGTCTTAGGTATTTGATGTATTGCTGCTGTCCATGAAGAATATATTACATTTACAATTGAGAAAGTATTCAGTGTAATTACATCTTTAATTAGTCCTTTCCATGGATCATTGTTTATAAACAATGATGTATCTATCCTCTCTTTTATTCTTAATGAACAATCGCGTTCAACATTGGGTGTACTTCCATTTTATCACATTAGCTTCTGCCATGTCATTATGCAAAAATGATGCAGATTTGGACTAAATTGTTGCTAAACGCATCCTCTGTGTATTGGATCACATCTCTGGCTCCATCGCGGTTGCAGACGATGGGGAGGGAGCCAAATGATGGAGCAATGTATGCAGAGGACAGTTCGTGTTTTCACCCTGCTCTCTCTGTGTCTCTGGTTCTGTCTCTCTCATTGCTCCCCCCCCCCCCCCCCCCCTTCCTCTCACTCCCCCTCTCTCTCTCTCTCTCTCTCCCTCTCGTGCTCTCTCCCTCTCTCTCCCTCTCACTGTCTCTCCCCCCTCTCGCTCTCCCCCCCCTCTCCCCTTGCTCTCTCTCCCCTTGCTCTCTCTCCCACGCTCTCTCACACTCTCTCTTGCGCGCTCTCTTTCTTTCCCCTCTCTCTCTTTCTCTCCCCCTCTCAGGAATGCTCGAGTGAGGAGTGGGTGTGAGGGGACTCCAATCTCCTTTCCGTAAACCCCCTCCCTGCCCACCATGCTGGATGCTGGGAGCAACTACTCGCTGGCAGACACGACAGTGGCGTTTAAGAGGCTCTTGTGCAGGCAGATAAGATTTGGCCTTGGCATCATGTTGGGCATGGACATTGTGGGCCGAAGGGCCTGTCCCTGTGCTGTACTACTCTGTGGGGTTGGTGAGGGCCGGATACTGTAGAGGGAGTGACGTTTGCAGTGTGAGGTCGGCTGTTCTGGTGTCCGCCCTGTGGGCTGTGTGAGAAGGTCACACAAGGACCGTCCACTCTCCCCTGCAACCCTCGCTCTCTCGTCCCCTCCTCCCCCTCCCACATCCCTCTCTGCCCCACCCTCGCCATCTCCGGCCCTCCATCCCCTCCAACTGCCTCCTCAAACATCACCCTGTGCCGTACTTTGATTAACCTTAATACCTGCCCTTCTCTCCCTCTCCCCTCCTCTCCCCTCCTCTCCCCTCTCTCCCCTCTCTCCCCTCTCCCCCCTCCTCACTCTCTCCCCCTCCTCTCTCTCCCCTCCTCTCTCCCCTTCTCTCCCCCTCCTCTCTCCCCCTCTCTCCCCCTCTCCTGTCCTCCCCTGTCCTCCCCTGTCCTCCCCTGTCCTCCCCTGTCCTCCCCTGTCCTCCCCTGTCCTCCCCTGTCTCTCCCCTCTCTCCCCTCTCTCCCCTCTCTCCCCTCTCTCCCCTCTCTCCCCTGTCTTCCCTGTCTTCCCTTTCTCTCTCCCCTCTCTCCCCTTCCCTTTCTCTCTCCCCTCTCTCTCTCCACCCTCCCTCATTCCCACTCCTCTCTCCCCCCCTCCTCTCTCCCCCCTCCTCTCTCCCCACTCCTCTCTCCCCCTCCTCTCTCCCCACTCCTCTCTCCCCCCTCCTCTCTCCTCCCCCTCCTCTCTCCTCCCCCCCTCTCTCCTCCCCCCCCTCTCTCCTCCCCCCCCTCTCCTTCCCCCTCTCCTTCCCCCTCTCCCTCCCCTCTCTCCCCTCTCTCTCCACCCTCCCCCTCCCCCTCTCTCCCCTCCCCCTCTCTCCCCTCCCCTCTCAACCTCCCCTCTCTCTCCCCACCTTCCCTCTCCTCCAGCGGGTGTTCCCTTCCTCATGATGGCAGAGCTCTTCATGCAGTCCCACCGACCGGCCGCGTACATTGTTGGAGGTTCCCTCAACTGGCTCTCCAACTTCACCATTGGTTTTGTCTTCCCGTTTTTACAGGTGTGTATGGGTGTGTCAGGCTGGGACACAGGGCAGCACACGGTCCATGGCCCACGCGTGACCTGGCCATGGTCACGTGTTGGGTACGGCACTGTTACATGCTTTAACAGCCCATGCTAACCAAGTTGACATATTGGGTTCGACCCATTTCCTACACTTGACCCATATCCCTCTAATCTCTTCCTATCCATGGACCCGTCCCAATGTATTTTAAACATTGTGATTGTATCCACTTCTATAGCTTCCTCTTGCAGCTCGTTCCAGATATGGACTGCCCGCTGAGTGGAAAAAAGGTGCCCCCTGAGATCCCTCTTAAATCTCGCACATCCCTCGCACCTTAAGCCTGCGCCCTCTAGTTTTAGAATGCTCTACCCTGGGGAATAGACTGTGAGTGTTCACTTTATCCGTGCCCCTCATGATCTTGTACACCTCAGTAAGGTCACCCCCCCCCCCCCCCCCCCCCCCCCCAGCCTCCTACGTCTACAGAAGAAAAACTCCCAGCCTATCCAACCTCTCCCTGTAACTCAGGCCATGACTTGCACATTGAACAGTCGGGCCCTGGACAGTGTTGAAGGAACGGACAGATAATAATAATAATAATACATTTTATTTAATGGGCGCTTTTCAGACATCTCAAGGACACCTTACATAGATTAATAGAAATAAAAACATATAATCAGAATAAAATAAGTAATAAAGACATCACAGAGACACAAATTAAAAACAGAATTCAGTCCAAAAACAGAAAATCAAAAACACAATGTGAAGAGAGAGCAGCGGCAGCCAAAGCGCGCCAGCGTCCACTCTCTCTTCACGGCAGCCATCTTGGACACAGACTTACAGGATTACATTAGACAAAAAAATCATCCCCCCACAATGGATACCACTGTGGGGGAAGGCACAAAGTCCAGTCCCCACCCCAAGTTCACCCCAAAGTCAGGCCTATTGGGGCCACCGCAATTGCCTCTACGGAGGCCCGATGTTCCTGGCCATTCTCACCGGGTGGTCTTGCCCCGGCGTCGGGAGAGTCCTCTCGGCGGCTGGGCCACCTGGAACGGCCGCTTCCTGGTTGGAGACCGCGGCTTCCGGAGCCGAACAAGGCCGCGCCGGTTTGGAGTTCCCAGGCTCCCGATGTTAAAGTCGGCGCCGCCTCTCCGCTCCGCAGACCCGCAGCCCGGAGATGTTGCTCTGGGAGTCTAGGTTGACGGTTCCCTGTACGTGGCGAGTCAGGTGGACAGGGTGGTGAAGAAGGCGTTTGGCACGCTCGCCTTCATTGTGAAGGGTGTTGAGTACAGATGTTGGGACATCATGATGCAACTGTACAAGTCGTCAGTGAGACCACACTTGGAGTTCTGTGTACACTTATGGTCACCCCTTTACAGTGATTAAGTTGGAAAGGGCGCAGAAGAGATTTACTAGGATGTTAGCTGGACTCACAGACACGTTCTAGGGAGAGGTTTGATAGGACATGTGTCTTCCTTCTAATGACACAGAATTCCACAGGATCATAGCCTCTTAAAGGACGTTCTTTTAGGAAAGAGATGAGGAGAAATTCCCTTAGTCAGAGGGTGGTGAATGTCGAATCTTTGCCACAGAAGGCTGTGGAGGCCCGCCAGTGGATATTTTTAAGGCAGAGATAGATAGATTCTTGATTAGTACAGGTGTCAGAGGTCATGGAGAGTTGGCAGGAGAATGGGGTGAGGAGGGAGAGATAGATCAGCCATGATTGATTGGCGGACTTGATGGGTCGAATGGTCTAATTCTACTCCTATTCCTTATGACCTTATGATTATACTTCTAGAGTTCCATTTATAATATATACAGGTGTGTCGGTGTTTTTTAGTTCATTTTTAGTTTTAGTTTAGCGATACAGCATGAAACAGGCACTTTGGCACAAAGTCCACACCGACCATCGATCACCCGTTCACACTAGTTCGATGTAATCCCACTTTCTCATCCATTCCCTACACACTCGGGGCAATTTCGAGGCCAGATTATGTTCATAAATTTGTGTTATAGGAACAGAATTCGGCTATTCGGCCCTTCAATCTATTCTGCCATTCAATCAATCTGAGTATAGAAGTTGGGATGTAATGTTAAAATTGTACAAGGCATTGGTGAGGCCAATTCTGGAGTATGGTGTACAATTTTGGTCGCCCAATTATAGGAAGGATGTCAACAAAATAGAGAGAGTACAGAGGAGATTTACTAGAATGTTGCCTGGGTTTCAGCAACTAAGTTACAGAGAAAGGTTGAATAAGTTAGGTCTTTATTCTTTGGAGCGCAGTAGGTTAAGGGGGGACTTGATAGAGGTCTTTAAAATGATGAGAGGGATAGACAGAGTTGACGTGGATAAGCTTTTCCCATTGAGAGTAGGGAAGTTTCAAACAAGAGGACATGATTTCAGAATTAATGGACAGAAGTTTAGGGGTAACATGAGGGGGAACTTCTTTACTCAGAGAGTGGTAGCTGTGTGGAATGAGCTCCCAGTGGAAGTGGTGGAGGCAGGTTCGATTTTATCATTTAAAAATAAATTGGATAGGTATATGGATGGGAAAGGAATGGAGGGTTATGGTCTGAGTGCAGTTCCGTGTCTACATCTACATCATTATATCTGGTTACACTGTTTTGTTACATTATCTTTGTTACATTATTTGTTGCGCCCTGTGGTCTGATGTGTTTTATGCTCTCAACCCACATACCCCCCCCCCCCCCCCACAGCACACTGCTCCCTCAGTACTGCCCCTCCCACAGTGTGGCGCTCCCTTAGTATTGCCCCTCCCACAGTGTGGCGCTCACTCAGTTCCTCACCCCCCCCCACCAGTCCCACCCCTCCTCAGTCCCACCCCCCCCATCAGTCCCACCCCCCCTCAGTCCCACCCCTCCCTCAGTCCCACCCCCCCTCAGTCCTACTCTTCAGTACCACCCACCCCTCCCTCAGTCCCACCCCCCCCATCAGTCCCACCCCCCATCAGTCCCACCCCCCATCAGTCCCACCCCCCCTCAGTCCCACCCCTCCCTCAGTCCCACCCCCCCTCAGTCCTACTCTTCAGTACCACCCACCCCTCCCTCAGTCCCACCCCTCCTCCCTCAGTACCACCCCCCTCTTCAGTACCACCCCCCCTTCAGTACCACCCCCCTTTAGTCCCACCCCCCCTCAGTCCCACCCCCCTTCAGTACCACCCCACCCTCAGTACCACCCCCCTCCTCAGTACCACCCCCCTCCTCAGTACCACCCCACCTCCTGTCCCACCCCTTCCCCAGTCCCACCCCCCCTCCCTCAGTACCACCCCCCTCCTCAGTCCCACCCACCCCTCCTCAGTCCCACCCACCCCTCCTCAGTCCCACCCCCCCTCCCTCAGTACCACTCCCCCTTCAGTACCACTCCTGACCCAGCATCCCCCTCTGTGTTCCAGATGTCGGCGGGTGCCTACTGCTATCTGGTCTTCTGCGGGATCTGCTGGCTCGTCTCTATCTACGTGTACGTGGTCATTCCTGAAACCAAGAACAAGACCTTCATGGAGATCAGCCACATGTTCTCCCCCGAACTCCCCGCCGTGCCTGAGTGGTCTCCCAATGAGCTGCAGCTGAAGAGGTTCAATGGATACGGAACGTTGGAACCTAGTTCTTCACTTGTCGAGAGTTCCATGTTTTTCTAGCAAGCGGCGTCCACGGGCAGATTGGACGCACTGTGACAGGTCACATCTGCTGTTCTGTTTCGTGTCGTTGAGGTGTTAATTTCATAAGGTCATAAGTAATAGGAGCAGAATTAGGCCATGGCTGACCGATCTCTCCCTCTCATAGCTCAGTCCGCATGAACCAACCAGACCTGCTGGTAGCTGGACACTCTAATTCTCCTTCCCATTCCTACACAGACCTTACTGCCCTCAGTCTCCTCCATTGTCAGAGTGAGGCTAACCCTAAATTGGAGGAACAGCATCTCATATTCCGCTTGGGCAGCTTACAGCCCAGTGATATGAATCTTGATTTCTCTCACCAGGTAGCCCCAGTATCCCCTCTCTCTCTATCCCTCCCCCACCCAAGTCGCACTAGCTTCTCATTTTCACCCTAGAAACAGCCCGTTTCCTTTCTCATCGTTATTTTTTTGCATATCTTTCATTCATTGTTCTTTATCTCTCGACATCACCTCTATATCTCTCGTTTCCCTTATCCTTAACCAGTCTGAAGAAGGGTCTCGACCCGAAACATCACCCATTCCTTCCCTCCAGATTTGCTGCCTGTCCCGCTGAGTTACTCCAGCTTTTTGTGTCTATCTTTGGTTTAAACCAGCATCTGCAGTTCCTTCTTACATATCCCTCCCTCATAACCCCACTCTCCTGCCTTCTCCCCATAACTCCTGGCACCCGTACTAATCAAGAATCTATCTATCTCTGCCTTAAAAAAAACCTATTGGCTTTGCCTCCACAGCCTTGCGTGGCAAAGAATTCCACAGATTCACCACCCTCTGACTAAAGAAATTCATTCTTATCTCCTTCCTAAAGGAACGTCCTTTAATTCTGAGGCTCTGACCTCAAGTCCTAGACTCTCTCACTAGTGGAAACATCCTCTCCACATCCACTCTATCCAAGTCTTTCACTATTCGGTACGTTTCAATGAGGTCCCCCCTCAATGAAACGTAATTTTGACAAGACCCCCCTCGCTTCCTTCCCCAATCATTGATTCAATTATTCAATTTAAGGATTCAAATATACTGCATTATCACATGTACCTAGGTACAGTGAAATGCTTTGTTTTGCATACAACTCGGTAAAATCATATACAGACCTCACCCAGGCAGTACACAAGAGTTGTCACGTTTCTGGCACCGACATGGTTACAAGAGTTCTTCACCGCCCTGTCCACCAGACTCGCCACGTTTAGCGCACCTGGAGACACAGATCTCTCTCTGCTGTACAGCTGTGCCAGCTGTTTAATGCTTGGACAATCCAGAGGTGTTGGAAGCTTCTCAATAAATGCAAGGCTTTTGCTTTTACATAAAGGATTTCTGGAGTTTTAACAAAATATTGTTGTGTTTATTTCAATGAAATACTTCTGAAGGAAGTTATCGAGGGATTGTCACGATTCATTTGCCAGAGACTCTCCAAGCCTCCGACACGAAACGTCACCCATCCACGTTCTCCAGATATGTTGCCTGACCCGCTGAGTTACGCCAGCACTTTGTGTCCATCTTTGATACACACCAGAGTCGTTGTTTCAGTGGTGCCGGAGAGACCAGGGATGTTCTCCTTCGAGCAAGGACAGGAGGTGGCGACATCAGGGACAGGTTTGGACAGGGACAGGGAGAGAGTCCACCTTCAGGCTCAATGGAAAAAAAGACACAGCGTGCTACCCAGAGCAGGGGACTCGAGGCCAAGAGAACATAAGTTTGAGGCGAGAGGGTTAAGATTTAATACAAATCTAAGGGGCGATATTTTCACACAGTTGAGTTTAGTTTGTTGTCATGTGTGCCGAGGTACAGTGTAAAGCTTTTGAGGCGTGCTAACCAGTCAGCGGTAAGACAATATGTGATTATAATGGAACCATCCACAGTGTGTTGATACTTAAACCAGCAACTGCAGTTCCTTCCTGCACTTAGGCCAAAACCAGGGCAAATGGCACTTGGTCGGCATGGACGAGTTGGGCCGAAGGGCCCGTTTCCACGCTGTGTGGGTTACGATCTAATTTGCAATCTGCTTGAAGCACTGGCATTTTAACTTGTCCTGCAAGCCTAGTCTTCACTTCCTTTGTGTGTTGTGTCCTATTATATGGGCAGTTGAGTTTAATGGGGATTGAAAGAGAAACTCCATTTAAAGACTCTTATTTTTATTTTTTTTTGCTAAGCCAACAGTATATTCACGCAGTAAATTAAAAAAATGAATCACAGGCGCTCTCTGTTCTCCCAAACCACTCATGTTGTCAGACCCTGTGTTGTCTTCATCTGTATCACCTTAATTTAGTGTTAATTATGTTCCTCATTTGCAGAGAACATGCATTAGTGCCTCGCCGAGGGAATTAGCAGTGTACGGAACCTATACCGAGAGACAGGCAGGCCCATTAGTAAACACACAACGCATAGGGTCGCAGGCAGAAATAGCATTAACCAGGTATTTCAGCGGCGGATAATCACATTGAACAATAAGCTGGCTTCTAGGTGAAGCTCCATCAACCCCCCCCCCCCCCCCCTCCTCCTCCTCCTCCTCCTCCCGTCCAACAAGGCAGAGAATCCATCTGCGATCCGTGGCCTGCTGCTAAGTAATGTGGGGATGAGCGAGGGAATGGGTAATTGCTGCCTGCGTGTTTTTTCTATTTCGGAGAGAGGGCTGACGGGGCAGATTAGGTATCACCAGCGGGGCCCGCCTTCACCAGCAGCCGAAGCTGAGAGAGAGAGAGAGAGGTGTGTCTCGGGTTGCATTAAAACCTGGCGGAACGGAGCAGAAATGAGCGCACACTAAAACTCCAGCCCAGAGGACAGTGTGCAATATGGTGAAATGGTATCCAGTAATAAGGCCCCGCTTTCTTTCCCCTCCCCTCCCCTCCCTTCTCATCACCTACCCCCCCCCCCCCCCCCCCCCCCAGCAGAAACACGTTCTCCCAACATCTCCAAACCCACTGAGACACTCTGCTCCTTTCGCCTCCTCTGTCCACTCATCTCTAATCCCCCAGTCCTCTAGTTCCTTTCAATCTGCATCTTTCCCCTCCCACTATCCCGTATCACCCAGCACTTCTCATAGACAATAGATGCAGGAGTAGGCCATTCAGCCCTTCGAGCCAGCACCGACATTCAATGTGATCATGGCGTATGGCGTGCACAGCCTAAAGTTGCAAGTCGACTTGTTCTATTTGTATGTGCAGGTCGGTTTGATTGCATTAGTCGAAAATTGGGGTGGGCCACGTGAAGGTTGCAATCTCCCACTGTCGGGGTGGCACGGTGGCGCAGCGGTAGAATTGCTGCCTCACAGTGGGAGAGACCCCGGTTCGATACTGACCTCTGCCGTTGTTTGCATGGATTTTTTACGTTCTCCCTGTGACCATGTGGGTTTTCTCCGGGTGCTCCGGATTCCTTCCGCACAACCAAAGACGTACAGGCTTGTGGGTTAATTGGCTTCTGTAAATTGTAAATTGTCCCTAGTGTGTAGGATAGCGCTAGTGTACGGGATGATCGCTGGTCGGCGCAGGTTCGGTCGGCCAATGGAGCTGTTTCTAAAGACTAAAGGCTAAAGTCAAGCCATTTACATAACCACCTGTCACATATTAAAACTCTGACGAGTCGTTGTACAGACGCTATTGAATAGAAATTGTGCTTGGAGAGAGGAGAGATTGGAGCAAAACACAAAGTGCTGGAGGAACTCAGCGGCTCAGGCAGTGTCTCTGGAGAAAAAGGATGGGTGACATTTTGGGGAGGGACTCTTCTTCAGACTTGAAACATCACTCATCCGTTTTTTCCAGAGATGCTGCCTGACCCGCTGAGTTACTCCAGTTTCTTGTGTCTATCTTCAGTATAAGCCAGCATCTACAGTTCCTTTCTACACAGCATCTGTGGATGGAATGGACAGATGGTGTCTCGAGTCTACTCCACCGTTCAATCATGGCTGATCTATTTTCCCCTCTCAACCCCCATTCTCCTGCCTTCTCCCCCTAATCTTTGATGCCCTTACTAAGGAAGAATATGTCAATCTCCGCTTTAAAAATACCCAATGACCTGGCCTCCACTGCCGTCTGTGGCAATGAATTCCACAGACTCACCACCTTCTGGCTAAAGAAATTCTCCTCATCTCCATTCTAAAGGTATGTCCTTTTATTCCGAGGCTGTGCCTTCTGGTCGTAGATTCTATCACTACTTCTCCACATCCACCCAATCCTTGGTCATACAAGATGGAAACAGGCCCTTTGGCCCAACTTGCCCATGCCAACCAATATACCCCAACTACATAATCCCACCATCCAGCATTAGGCCCATATCCCTCTAAACCTAACCTGCCCATGTACCTGTCTAAATGTTTCTTAAATGCTATTATAGTACCTGCCTCAACTATCTCCTCTGGCAGCTCATTCCATATACCCACCACCCTTCATGTAAAAAAAGTTGCCCCTCAGGTTCCTATTAAATCTTTCCCCTTAAACCTTTGTTGTCTTGTTCTCGATTTCCCTACCCTGGGTAATTGTACCTTTTTTGAGTCATAGAGTTGTACAGCACAGAAACAGGCCCTTTGGCCCACCATGTCCATGCCAACCAAGACATACTGGGCTACTAATACCCATTGGCCTGCATTTGGCCCATATCCCTCTAAATCCACCTGTATTTCTATCCAAATATCTTTTAAAAGTCATAATTGTATCCCCTGCTATATATTCCTCTGGCAGCTCATTCCAATTACGGACCACCCTCTGAGAGGAAAAGTTGCCCCTGAGGTCCCTCTTAAATCACTCCCCTCTCACCTTAAGCCTGTGCGTTCTAGTTTTAGAATTCTCTACCCTGGGCAAAGGACTGTGAACGCTCACTTTATCCATGCCCCTCATTTTGTTAGAGATAGAGCGTGGAAACAGGCCCTTCGGCCCACCGAGCCAGTGCTCACCTGTGATCACCCCATGCACTAACACTATTCGACACACCAGGGACAATTTACAATCTACAGAAGCCAATTAACCTACTAACTCGAATGTCTTAGGGATGCAGGAGGAAGCTGGAGCAGCCGGAGAAAACCCACGCAGTCACAGGGAGAATGTTCAAACTCCATGCAGACATGACCCGTAACCAGGATCGAACCTGCGTCTCTGGCGCTGTGAGGCAGCAACTCTACCGCTGCACCACTGTGCATCGTGATCTTGTACAGCTCAGTAGGGTCACCTCTTAGTTTCCTAAACTCCAAAGAAAAACAATCCCACTTTATCCAGCCTTTCCTTTGTCCTCTGGCTAATCTCTCATTGACTTTGCCAGGCTCGATGTGCCTTTACACAGCAGTGTGAGTTGTCGCTGATTAACCCCTTATCTAATAATTTGTTAGAGTTATCAGTGACATTCTCACATGCCCAACTCTTGCTGATACAGTTATAGCGGATTTACCATGAGTTGCATTCAGTTTATCCACCTCCCTGAAGTGAAATCGCCCTAAAGTTCCGTGATCGGTTCGGGAAGTGGGACACGGCATCCTCGACTAGGGGCGGCTGCTGGAGGTGACGGATGGCGTGTTTGCGGTGGTTGTGGGCGGTGGTGTTGGTGGAGGCGGCTGCGGGAAACCCTACAGCGAGAGCGAGCAGATCGAGCGCAGCCCGCGGCAGCTGCATGAAGCGGCGGTGGAAGGAGCCGACGGCATCGCGCTGGGCCAGGCCGACCCCTACTTCACCCACCCAGTGCCGCCTGGACACCGGGCCTGAACGTGAGGAAATAAAGGACTGCGGATCTCCTTGGGCTAGTTTGGACTTTTCAGAGACTTGGAATTTGTAAGGTGGCGCCAGAACATGTTTGTTTTCCCTAGAGTGAGAGAGCTCAAAGAGCTAGGATGGCACAGTGGCTCAGGGATGGCACAGTGCTAGAACTGCTGCCTCACAGCGCCAGTGACCCAGGTTCGATCCTGACTATGGCTGCTGTCTGCACAGAGTTTGCAGTTTTCTCCCTGTGACCGCGTGGGTTTTCTCCGGGTGCTTCAGTTTCCTCCCACACTCCATAGACATGTGGGTTTGTAGGTTGATTGGCCTGTAAAATTTCCCTAGTGTGTAGGATAGTGCTAGTGTACGGGGTGATCGCTGGTCGGCATGGACTGGGTGGGCCGAATGGCACTGTATTTCTAAAACTAAAACTAAAACAACTAAATCCTTTCTTCTCATTGTGCTCTCAAGAGTGTTTATAAATCAAATCCACAGGGTATCAGCCGGAATAATAAAGCTCCTATTTGTTGCAGCTTTACGGCATATTGGACGCAATGACAACAGATGCAATCAATTATTCTTTATTTGAAGTAAACTCGATCATGATAGTGCATAAAGCAAAGTAGCTAGTGCAACCAGAGTGGTGCAAGGTCCATGGTGGGTCGGTGGTGAGCTAGGGTTGAGGTTGGTGTTGTCCACTGTTCAAGAGCCTGATGATTATGGGGAAGAAGCTGTTCTTGAACCCGAAGGTCACGGTTCTCAGGCTCCTGTACCTTCTGACCAGAGTTCTGTTTAACTCTGCCCTTGATCCCATGGAGCTCTGTATCTCCCCCCCCCCCCCCCCCCCACCCCCCGCCCCCCACCTTCACTTGATCGTTTTCATCATCGTCTACCTTCTCCTGATATTCCCCTGACACCTGCACATGGTTCCTGACTCCTTCCTGCTTTTCAATGTGGATGACCTTGCACCGCCCTACACTGCAATGCATTTGCTGCAGTTATGCCTTTCCCGCCATCTATTAATATCTCTCGTTGATTTATAGCTGATTGCTTACGGATAGATTATGGGTAGCAGGAGTTGAGACCACCCCAGCATCTATAGTTACTCAACCCACCACCCAGATCCACAGAAAGGTCAACATCTCTCTGCCGGCTCACACAACCCCAGACAGGAATGCAAGGATGCAAGGAATGGCACAGTGGCGCAGCGGTAGAGTTGCTGCCTTACAGCGCTGGTCCAATCCTGACTACGGGTGCTGTCTTTTAATGTTCTCCCAGTGACCGCATGGGTTGCTTCAGTTTCCTCCCTCATTCCAAAGACATCCAGGTTTATACGTTAATTGGCTTCTGTAAAATTCTCTCTAGGATGCGAATGTGTGATAACATAGACTACTGCATGGGTATTTGTTGGTCGGCGTGGACTCGGTGGGCCGAAGGGCCTGCTTCCATGCTGTATCTCTAAAACTAAAACAATCTTCTGCCATCAGGTAGCTTGAGTCCCAATATCTCTTGAGCTAAAGTTAAGAGAGGAGTAGATAGGGTAGACAGTCAGAGCTTTTATCCCAAGCTAGAGAGGTCACAGACTAGAGGCATAGCCTCAAGTTGAGAGTTTAACGGATATGTGCGGGACAAGTGTTTCGGTGGAGGCCGATACAATAGTGGCATTCAAGAGGCTTTTAGGTTGTAATCATGTACAGTCTTTTCGCTGACTGGATAGCACGCAACAAAAAGCTTCTCAGTGTTTTCAAGAGAGAGATAGATTTACCTCTTAGGGCTAAAGGAATATGGGGGAAAAGCAGGAACAGGGTACTGATTTTAGATGTTCAGCCATGATCATATTGAATGGCGATGCTGGCTTGAAGGGCCGAATGGCCTACTCCTGCACCTATTTGTCTATGTTTCTATGGTACACTTGAAGATAACAAACAAAGCGCATGATAGGGAGATATGGATTACATACGGATAGAGAAGAATAGTTTGGCACCAAGACTGGCGTGGACATTATCAGCTGAATGAAGCCACAGTTGGAGTTGTGTGTTCAGTTCTGGTCTCCCTGCTACAGGAAGCATGTTGGTATGTTGGAAAGAGTGCAGAGAAGATTTACGAGGACGTTGCCAGGACTCGAGGATCTGAGCTATAGGGAGAGGTTGGGCAGGCTAGGACTTTATTCCTTGTAGCCTAGGAGGCTAAAGTATAGGTGCATAAAGTCATGAGGGGGAAATAGAGAGTGTGAATGGACATAGTCTTTTACCCTTAAGAGGGGAATCAAGAACCAAGAGGGCAGAGGTTTAAGGTGAGAAGGGAAAGATTTAATTGGATCCTGAGGGGCAACTTTTTCACTCAGAGGGTGGTGGGTATATGAAACTAGCTGTAAGAGGGGGTATTGTATTTAAGAAGGAACTGCAGATGCGGGAAAATCAAAGGTACACAAAAATGCTGGAGAAACTCAGCGGGTGCAGCAGCATCCAGGAGCGAAGGAAATAGGCAACGTTTCGGGCCGAAACATTGCCTATTTCCTTCGCTCCATAGATGCTGCTGCACCCGCTGAGTTTCTCCAGCATTTTTGTGTACCTTGTAAAAGGAGGCAATTGAGGCAGGTACAATACTGGATTTAAAAGACATTTGGACAGGTACGTGGACAGGAAAGGTTTGGAGGGATAGGGGCCAAATGCATGCTGGTGGGACTGGCGTGGATAAGGCATCTTGGTCGGCTTGTACGAGTTGGGATGAAGGGCCTGTTTCTGTGCTGGATGTCTCTGTGATTCTGCAAAGATGACATGTCCATCGAGTCCTACGGCTGTTATCTGGCACAGGCTAGTGTGTGGAACATACGTGCCTGCTATCAGTGGTCGATAAGTAGGCCAGCCTCTGATGGTTGGATATATTTTACCATGAATTGCTGGTCCTTGGGGAATGAGCCTTGCAGCAGTCACACTAAACCACAGTCCCTCTCTTTCACACCTGCAGCCATTGTCGTTATCCTTTCTCTGATGGATAATTTCCTCTGTCCTCTCTCTGTCTCTCTCTCGCTCACTCTCGCCCCCTCTCCTCTGCCACTCCATCACTGCAGATTGCCCCCTCCCTCTCTCTCCCATTCTCTTTCTCTCTTTCTCTCTCTCTCTCTCTCTCTCTCACTCACACCCCCTCGTTCTCTCTCACTCTCTCGCTGACACTCTCGTTCTCTCCCTCCACCTCTCACACACACTCACCTCTGCCAGTCCCTGCCACCACACCTTGCCACTCTGTCCTTTCCCTCCCCCCCCTTGCCCACTGTCCCTCTCCCACTCTCCCTCCCTTGCTCCCTCCCTCTCTCTCTCCCTCTCCCCCTCTCACACACTCACCTCTGCCAGACCCCGCCATCATTTCCCAAAATCAACCTCGAGACTCCAACACTTTGAGCAGGAATATGTTTTTGCAATGTTTCTTCCAAATAACACACACATTTTAATTAATGGCAACAGACTTCCACTCATAAGGTCCTTAATGTGCATTTATTGCTGTCTTTTCCCAGTAGTTTCAGGAATATTATGTTGACGGATATATTCCGTCCTTCCCTCTCCCTTGATGGGACCAGCTGTCAGACCCTGGATGATGACATTAACAGAGAGAGAATGAGATGACAAATTCCAGTTATCAGCGAACAAGGCCAGTGACAAATCGGATTTCGACTTGTGAGAGGGCCCATTACACTGTAATAAAAAAAGATGGATGGGCCCTCTGCCGGGGCTGAGTTTAATGTGATTTCAGTGCTCTCTCTGGGTTCCAATTAAGCCAGAACAGAGGGAGAGAACAGCAAAAACAGCAATGCAAGCTGCACTAATTGTTCCTGCACTGCCAAAGGCACAATCCTTTCCCTTTCAGCTGTTCTTTCCCCTGTTGTTCTCTCTGCACACAGTGTCACGGCAATAAAAAAAGATTCCTTCTAATCAACCCAGTCCACGGGAAAATCTGTTGAATAATTGATAAAATTAGCCAAATCTGCGGTTACACAAATAATGCAGCCGCCCCCCCCTCTCTCCTCCCCCCTCCTCCTCCTCCTCACTCGGGCAGGGTTCATTCACATGCCTCTCATCCGTCTCTCGTTACCTCACTGTGAACCCGCACAACCTCCCACCCCTGCCGCTCTCCCCGGCTCTGTCTACCCTGCACCCACCGCCCGTGGCATGACGGCCCACCCCACCCCCCCCCCCCACTACCAACCACCACCCACTCCCCCCCCCCCTCGCTGTACGTGCAACATCCCAGGGAAAGCTGCCGTGCCGGCGTGAGAGGGAGTCGAGACAGAGAGAGAGAGAGTTGTGAAGCCTTGCTGGCAGGGCAGGGAGAGGGACAGCTCTGCACAGGGAGACTCCACAACTGAGAGTTATGGTATTTACCTGCCCATCAGTCACTGACGCTATCCAGCCGTCAGTCCCTGTCAAACCAGCCGCCCTCCCTGTGTCCATCAGTCTATCTGTCAATACATCTGCTACTGTCCACATATTTATCAATGTGGTAGGCATCCCTCTCTCTCTTGCTCTGTCTGGCTGGCTGTCTCTGTCTGTCTCTGTCTGTCTCTGTCTGTCTGCTGTCTGTCTAATACGCATTGTACGCTGGCATTGGAAGGGGATGGTTAGGGTGGTGGGTGGGGGGTGGATGGTGGGGGGGGGGGGGTGTCGTAGGGGGTGGGTGGGGTGGTGAGGGGTGGATGGTGGGGGGTGGGTGGTGGGGGGTGTGGTGCCACCCAGGCTAGTTGTTCCCAAACCTGCCATTTCCAGCAGAGAACAAGAATGAGACCCCTCGAGCAGCCCCAGACGTCTGCCCCAGCACCAGGTTCCATGCAGTGACACCGCCCACCCCCACCCTCAATGTAGCTAGCGGGCTTCCTCACCATCCACACCCTCCGAGAGAGGCCGTACCTGTTCCAAGTAGCCAAAGCCATTGAAGCCCACACCAGTACAGCACAGGAAAAGGCCCTTTGGCCCAAATCATCTGGGTCCAACATGATAGGATGTAGAACAGCACAGCACAGGGACAGGCCCTTCGGCCCACAATGTCTATCCCCAACATTGATGCCAAGTTAAACTCGCCTCTACTCACTGCAAGCGATTGTGGAATTCACTGCCACAAACAGCGGCCATTGGGTTTTTTAAGGCAGAGATTGACAGATAGTTGATTAGTATGGGCGTCATGGGGTGTGGGGGAAAGGCAGGAAAATGGGGTTCAGAGAGACAGATAGATGAGCAATGATTGAATGGCAGAGTAGACTCAATGGGCTGAATGGCCTCCTTCTGCTCCTATGACATGAACCTTATGATCCGTATCCCTTCTTTCCCTGCATATGCATATATTCAGCTAAAGGCCTCTTAAATGTCACCATGGTATCTGCCTCCACCACCATCCCTGGCAGCACATCCCAGGAATCCACCACCATCTGTGTACAAGAGCTTGTCCCGGTACATTTACTTTAAGCTTTGCCCCTCTTACCGTAAAGTTCGTTTTTGATATTTCCATCCTCGGAAAAGATTCTGCCTGTCTACTCTACTCATAATTTTGCTTCTCATCATTTTATAGACTTTTCTCACGTCTACACTTAACCTCCAATGTTCTAGATCCAAGAATCCAATCCAAGTTTGTCCAACCTTTACTTGTAACTAATACCCCCTAATCCATGCAGCAGTCTGGTAAACCTCCTCTGCACCCTCTCCAAAGCCACAGCATCCTTCCTGTAATGAGGTGACCAGAACTGCACACAATACCCCCAAATGTGGCCTAATCAAAGTCCTATAAAACTGCAATATGTTTAGTTTTGACAAGTTTAGCTTGAGTCTAGTTGGGAAATACAACATGAAAACAGGCTCTTTTATCCACCAAGTCCACACCAACCTTCGATCGCCCGTTCCCACTAGTTCTTCGTTACCCCACTTTCAGAGGCCGATTAACCTACAAACCTGCATGTCTATTGGATGTGGAGGGAAACCGGAGCCCACGCGGTCACAGGGTGAACATGCAAACTCCACACAGACAGCATCCAAGGTCAGGATCGAACCCGGGACACTGGCACTGTGAGGCAGCGGATCTACCCACTGTGCCGCTCCTTTCCCTGCCTGTTCCATTTGGAGTAGAAGCCAATCTTGTGTCAGGGCCACTTCCAACCTCTCATTCCCATAACTTGCTCCCCCCCCAGAATCCTTGGATCATACTATAGAGAGCAGACTGTCGGGATGAATCACGGCTTGGTTTGGGAACAGCTCGGCCCAATACCGCACGAAATTGCAGGGAGCTGCGGGTGTAGCCCAGTCCATCACGCAGACCGAAACAAGGTGATGTTTCCGATAGGCAACCCGAAACATCACCTATCCAAGTTCTCCAGAGATGAGGATTGAAAGTATTTTTATCCGGATGCATCACAGCATAATTTGGGACAAGACGGCAAGAAATTGTAGAGAATTGTGGACGCATCCCAGACCATCACACAAACCAACCACACTTCCATTGACTCCATCTACACTTCACGCTTCCATTGACTCCATCTACACTACAAGGCCACCAGCATTGACAGCGGGCACCACCTGACTCGGGGGCAGCATCTTCCCCCCTGTTAACAGGCTTCTCAACGGCCCTTCCATAAACCAAGGTCCTATCCGATTCACCTCCACCCCATTGCGGACATTGGACGTTGTCTCTGGAACTGGTGCACTACAATGCTGAGAGCTATATTCTGTATCTTCCCCTTTGCTCCACCTATTGTACTTGAGTTGGAGCCGGGGAGCCAGGTTGGCAGTAGCCCTCTCCCCACGCCAGGGCTGGGCTGCCATGCCCAGGGCCGCTGATTCCACCTGCTCGGCAGACCCGACACTGAGGAGCTCTCTGCCCTCAAGTTAAACTCCTTCTTGCTTCAATAATATCAATTAAAAGTTCAGCTTACAGGCCGATGATCTTCTTCCAGGCGATGGCCTCTCTGCCCGACGATGGATGTTAACCCTTGCCTTTCTGCACGCCCCAGTTATTACTTGCCCTGTCCAAGGCCATTTCTGTAATCAACAGTCTCAGATCACACAGCAGGGGAAACAGGCCCTTCGGCTCAACTCATTCATGCCGAACAACATGCCCTATCGACACGAGTCCCACCTGCCCACGTTTGGCCCATATCCCTCTCAACTTCCTATCCATGTACCGTTGCAAATGTCTTTTAAAAGTTGTTATAGTAGCTGCCTCATCTACCTCAACTGGCAGCTCGTTCCATACACTCACCACCCACTGAGTGAAAAGGTTGCCCCTCAGGTTGTTATTCAATCTTTCCCCTCTCACCTAAACCTATATCCTCTGATTCTTGATTCACCGACTCTGGGTAAAAGACTCTATGCAGTCACCCTATCTATTCCCCTCATTATTTGATCCACCTCTATAAGATCAGGGTGATCAAAAATGAACACAATACTTAATAGAGTCTGAAGAAGAGTTTTGGGCCAAAACGTTGCCTATGTCCTTCGCTCCATAGATGCTGCTGCACCCGCTGAGTTTCTCCAGCACTTTTGTCTACCTTCGATTTTCCAGCATCTGCAGTTCCTTCTTAAACACAATACGTAATGTGCGGTCACACCAGTATATACAACTTACAGAGGTGTATAAAACTTGAAGAAGGGTCCCGACCCGAACGTCACCTATCCAAGTTCTCCAGAGATGAGGATTGAAAGCATGTTATCAGGATGCATCGCAGCATAACTTGGGAACCGCTCCATCCAAGACTGCAAGAAAATGCAAAGAATTGTGGACGCAGCCCAGACCATCACACAACCCGACCACCCTTCCATTAACTCCATCTACACTTGAAGCTGCCTCGGCAAGGCCAGCAGCATAATCGAGGATGAGTCTCACCCCGGTCACTCCCACTTCTCCCCTCTGGCAAGAGAAGTGTGAAAACACACACCAGGGACAGTTTCTTCTCGGCTGTCTTCAGGCAACTGAACCATCCTCTCACTAACTAGAGAGCAGACCTGACCTCCCATCCTCTCACTAACTAGAGAGCAGACCTGACCTCCCATCCTCTCACTAACTAGAGAGCAGACCTGACCTCCCATCTACCTCATTGGAGTCCTTCAAACTATCTTTAATTGGACTTTACCGGACTCTATCTTGAACTAGATGTTATTCCTTTTATGCTTTATCTGTACACCGTGGATGGCTTGATTGGAAACATACATAGTACACAGATACATTGAAATTAGGTGCAGGAGTAGGCCATTCGGCCCTTCGAGCCTGCACCGCCTTTCAATATGATCATGGCTGATCATCCAACTCAGTATCCCGTACCTGCCTTCTCTCCATACCCCCTGATCCCTTTAGCCACAAGGGCCACATCTAACTCCCTCTTAAATATAGCCAATGGACTGGCCTCAACTACCTTCTGTGGCAGAGAGTTCCAGAGATTCACCACTCTCTGTGTGAATTTTTTTTTTCTCATCTCGGTCTTAAAGGATTTCCCCCTTATCCTTAAACTGTGACCCCTTGTTCTGGACTTCCCCAACATCGGGAACAATCTTCCTGCATCTAGCCTGTCCAACCCCTTAAGAATTTTGTAAGTTTCTATAAGATCCCCCCTCAATCTTCTAAATTCCAGCGAGTACAAGCCGACAGTGGATAGTCTTTCCACTGAATGGATAACATGCAACAAAAATGCTTTTCACTGTACCTCGATACACATGATAATGATAAACTAAGCTAACCAGACCCTGCTGAGTTACTCTGCACCAAGGCAAATTTCATTCTTCATCCACAGTGTGCTGGCTTCACGCTGTCAGAGCTAAAGATTCCTGGACCCCAAGGTATTGAGTCCCAATGTCAAACTCACCTTGTCTGTGGAGACACAAGTCATGGAGGGGTCAGAGTCTCTCAAAACCCCCCAGACGAACGTGGAAAAGAAATCCAGGGGAAAGAAGCAATGAAAGGTGGAAAGGAAAGTGATGGACATCGAAAGAGAAGGTGAGAAAGAGGAAGAAAAAATGCGTGAGAGAAATGGGAAGAGTGAAAAACCGAACAGGAGTAAGACGGAGAGAAGGTGAGAGAGAAACATAGAGTGAGAAGCAGAAAAACAGTCAGAACGAGAATAAGCGAGAAACAGAGTAAAAACCAAACAAAGAGGGTGAAGGAGAAAGAGAGAAGAAAAAGAACGTGATAGAGTGAAAAATAGAAAAAAGAGTCGAAAAGAGAGTGTGAAAATGGAGAGCGAAAACAAAAAAAAGAGAAAGAAAGATTGAAGAGAAAAAGAAAGTGAAAAACAGAAAAAGAGCAATCAAGGGATAAAAACACAAGGGAAAGAGAGTGAAAACAAAATGGGGAAAGAAAGAGAAGAAAATAGGAGAGAAAAAGAGAGTGAAAAAACAGAAAGAGAAAGTGAGAAACGGGGAGAAAGAGAGAAAGGAGCCAGAAACAGAAGGAGAAAATGTCAGAGAGAGAGAGAGAAAGATTGAATTACAGAAAGAAAGGAACATAGTAGCAAATTAAAGCAGGGGAGGTTGAGCCGTCCCCTGAGTGGCCCATCCCCTTGCTGAGTTACACAGAGAGTTGTCAGCTACCTGATTGGACCTGAAAGATGTCAAAGACAATGAAGGCAAAGTCCAGGAGATGCGATCAGTGTGCGATTCCGGGCATTAATCACAAGGCCGATGACAGTAATTCAAATGACATTACATTTCCATCTTTATCCAGTTAGCAGTGGGCTCCAGCCTTTGCATTCAGCTGGAGCCGGGAGTCGGGAGACACCAGCCATCGCGTCCCCAACGTGACGGGCAGCGGTGGCCGGTCCACCACATGTCCCCTGGTGATGCCCTCTGGGGATGATCTGTACCCCCACCTTGCTCCTCCATCCCTGATCTGTGGTAGTAGCACCACCACCTCCTCGCCAGTATCTTCACAGCTGTTATCAGGCAACTGAACCATCCTATCATTGGCTGCAGTGATCTCCCATCTACCTTAATGGAGACCTTTTAATTAGCTTTAATCAGACTTTATCTTGCACCGTTATCCTGTGTCTGTACACTGTGGGCAGCTTGATTGTCATCCTGTTCAGTCTGTTCTTTGACTGAATAACACACAAGTTTTTCACTGTCCCTCAGTACAGGTGACAATAATAAACTAAACTAAATCCAAACTAAACCAAACTCAATTATCCTCTGGGATAGAAGCCTCCACATTTCTCTACGCTTCTCCACAAAGATGTTTTACCATCTTTGAGATCTTCCTCATTCCTCCTACCCCTTCCCTATTGACTTAGAAGCCAGTCCTGTGTGGTATGGCTGCCCAGCCTGCAGCTGTTCGTTCTTCACTCTTTTTTTTATTTTTAGTGAGTTTTAGTGTTTTGTTTTTGGAGTTCTAGTCTTTTTTATGTGGGGGGGAAGAGGGAAACTACTTTTCAGTGTCCCTACCTGGTCGGAGAGGCAGCTTTTCTCCGGGCTGCACTTTCGACCCGTCCTCGCGGCCTACCAGTGGGCCTGGAGCGGCGTTTCCTGTCGGGGACCGCCCAGAACCTCAGCTTCGGCGGCGGCACAGCGCTGGAGCGCTGTTGCGGAGCGGGCGATGCCTTGCCCGGGTCGCTGCGCTGGAACTCCGGTGAGCTGAAGACCGCCGATGAAACATCGCGGAGCTGCGGGTCTGTGCAGCGGCCAGCCGCAGGCGGCGGCGCTAAACATTACATCGGGAGCCTGGGATCTCTCGCCGAGATCGCCAGTGGTGGAGCTCCATCCAGTGCGGCCTTGTTGGCTTCGGAAACTGCGGTCTCCAGTAAGGAAGCGGCCGTTCCAGGTGTCCCATGCCGCTGAGAGGATTCTCCTGATGCCGGAGCATCATCATCCGGCGAGAAAGGCCTGGAACATCGGGCCTCCGTAAAGGCGACTGTGGAGGCCTCAATAGGCCAGACTATGGGTGGACATGGGATGGGACTGGACATTGTGCCTTCCCCCACAGTGGGAGCCATTGTGGGGGGATGTGTTTTATGTTTAAATCTCTTATTAATGTTATGTCTGTATTCTTTCTTTATGTGCTGCATTGGCAAGAAGCATTTCACTACACCTAGGTGTATGTGACCAATAAAATAACCTTTGAACCTTTGGGTCATAGAATCATTCAGCACGGAAACAGGCCCTTTGGCCCAACTTGCCCATGCTGACCATCTACAATAGTCTCATCTGGCGGCATTTGGCTCATATCACTGAATCTATTCTATTGTCCAAATGTTTCTTCAACGTTGTCATAGTACCTGCCTCAACTACCTCCTCTGTAATCCCGTTCCATTTACCTACCACCCTTTATGTAAAAAGGTTGTCCCACAGGTTCCTATTAAATCTTGTGCCTTAAACCTATGTCCTCTGGCTCTTGATTCTGCTACTCTGGGTAAAAGACTGTGAATTTACCCTAACATAAACCTCTCATGATCTTATGCACCTGACCCCCTCAGCCCCCTGCGCTCCAACGAATAAAGTCCGAGCCTGCTCAACCTCCCTGTAGCACAGGCCCTAGGGATTCCTGTTCAATTCTTGGTTGTCATGGACTTGATGGGCCGAAGGGCTTGTTTTGTGCTGTGCTGGTCCACTGGAAAAATTCAAAGGCTTTAAGGTGAGTGGAGGAAATTAAAGGAGATGTGTGGGGCAGTATTTTTATGCAGTTGGTGATGGGTGCCTGGAACGCGCTGCCAGGGGTAGTGGTGGTGATAGGCAGATACGATAAGATGGGCACATGGATATTCATGCATTTCTCGATATCCCATTACTTGAACGATGGGGAGTCTTTGAAAAGGTTGTACAGGGGATTTAGAAACATAGAAAATTGGTGCAGGAGTAGGCCATTCGGCCCTTCGAGCCTGCACCGCCATTCAATATGATCATGGCTGATCATCCAACTCAGTATCCTGTACCTGCCTTCTCTCCATACCCCCTGATACCTTTAGCCACAAGGGCCACATCTAACTCCCTCGTAAATATAGCCAATGAACTGGCCTCAACTACCTTCTGTGGCAGAGAATTCCACAGATTCACCACTCTCTGTGTGAAAAATGTTTTCATCATCTCGGTCCTAAAAGATTTCCCCCTTATCTTTAAACTGTGACCCCTTGTTCTGGACTTCCCCAACATCGGGAACAATCTTCCTGCATCTAGCCTGTCCAACCCCTTAAGAATTTTGTACGTTTCTATAAGATCCCCCCCCTCAATCTTCTAAATTCTAGCGAGTACAAGCCGAGTCTATCCAGTCTTTCTTCATATGAAAGTCCTGACATCCCAGGAATCAGTCTGGTGAACCTTCTCTGTACTCCCTCTATGGCAAGAATGTCTTTCCTCAGAATTTACCAGAATTATACCTGGATTAGGGGGTATTAACCACAGGGAGAGGCTGGACAGACTTGTTTTCTCTGAAACACCAGAGGTCATGGGGAGACATGATAAATGTATATAAAATTATGAGAGGCATAGATAAGGTAGACAGCCTGAACCTTTTGCCCAAGGTGGAAATGTCAAATACTGGAAGGCAAAGCTTTAAGGTGAAAGCTTTTTTTTAACGCAGAGGGTGGTGAGCGCCTGGAATGCGCTGCCAGGGGTTGTGGTGGAGGCAGATACGATAGTGGCGTTTAGGGGATTTGTGGAAAGGCAGATGGATATGCAGGGAATGGAAGGGAATGGGTTATGTGCAGGCAGGTTAGAGTTGGTCTCGGCATCACGTACAGCACGGGCATTGTGGGCTGAAGGGCCTGTTCCCATGCTGTACTGTCCCACGTTCTATGTTCCTCCGGTTCACTGACCCGCTGAGTTACTCCAGCACTTTGTGAGTTCTGCCCTTCAGGAGGTCCTGCTTCAGTGACCAGAGGCGTGGTCAATGAGGATGTTTGATGGGCAACGGAGAGGTTGAGGGAGAGAGTTCCAGAGCTCGGGGTAAGGTTCAGAACCAAGGTTCAGAAGCTAAAACCGGAGATTTGCACGGGGCCGGAGAGGAAGGAATGCAGCTGGAATGAAACCGGCCTCCCTTGGAGGTCAGTGAACTCATGGTCTGATTTAATAGATTTTGATTTTTAAATCAATTTATTTTTGGCACGAGGCATTTAAATGAAGGCACAATTGTGCTTTGAGGAGAGTCCAAATCAAACTCCTGACTGAGGGAAGCAGCCAATAATGTGCCTCTGATCAGCACTCCCACTCACTCACCCACTGTGGCAGCTGACCAGAAATCCCTTGCGTTTGGTGGAAGGTTGCTTCTTGGACTGGAGGCCTGTGACTAATGGTGTGCCTCAGTGCTCAGTGCTGGGCCCCTTAAGGGCCTGTCCCACCAGCATGCGACTGCATGCGGCGAGCGCGAGCTAACGTGGTCACTTGAGCCGTACGGCCTCGCGGGGCCAGTCCCACTTCGATCGCCGGAGCCGTATGGAGCTGTGCGGGGCTGGTCGCGACATCGCGCGGGGCTCCGAAAAACTGACACTGTCCAAAAATTCTGCGCGGCAACGGCCTGTCGGCCCGCAGCCGCATTGAGGCCGTACGCAGCGCCTCGACGGGTGTGCGCGGAGTCTCGACGCCGTACGCAGCGTCTTGACGCCGTATGCCTAGCGCGTGGCATTGCACGATGACGTCACCGCCCGGCGCCGTGCGACGTCCAAATTCAGTTGGCCCGCCTCCTACCCAGCTGATTGGTGAGTTTGATGTCGGGACCAGCCCCGCACAACTCCAGACGGCTCCGCGGTTGGAAGTGGGACCGGCCCCGCGAGGCCGTACGCCTTAAGCTACCACGTTTGGTCGCGCTAGACGCATGCCGTCGCATGCTGGTGAGACGGGCCCGTTACTGTTTGTCATCTACATCAATGATTTGGGTGAGAACATACAGGTACAGGACAAGATTAGCAGGTTTGCTCTCGATACAAAAGTGGGTGGTTTTGCAGATAGTGAAGATGGTTGTGAAAGATTGCAGCAGGGTCAGGATCGATTGGCCAGGTGGGCTGAAGAATGGTTGATGGAATTTAATACAGAGAAGTGTGAAGAGTTGCATTTTGGAACGTTTAACAAGGGCAGGACCTAGACAGTGAATAGTAGGCCACTGTGGAGTGTTGTAGAGCAGAGGGATCTAGGAGTGCAGGTGCATGGTTCCTTGAAGGTCGAGTCGCAGGTAGCTAAGGTGGTCAAAAAGGCTTCTGGCACATTGGCCATCACCAGTCAGAGTATTGAGTATAGAAGTTGGGAGGTCATGTTGCAGTTGTATAAGACATTGGTGAGATCGCATTTAGAGCATTGTGTTCAGTGCTGGGCACCATGTTATAGGAAAGATATTGTCAAGCTTGAAAGGGTTCTGAAAGGATTTACGAGGATGTTGGCAGGACTAGAGGGTGTGAGCTATAGGGAGGGGTTGAGTAGGCTGGGTCTCTATTGCATGGAGCGCAGGAGGATGAGGGGAGATCTTACAGAGGTGTATAAAATCAGGAGAGGAACAGATTGGGTAGATGCACAGTCTTTTGTCCAGAGTAGGGGAATCGAGGACCAGAGGACATAGGTTCAAGGTGAAGGGGAAAAGATTTAATAGGAATCTGAGGGGTAACATTTTTCACACAAAGGATGGTGTGTGCATGGAACAAGCTGCCTGAGGAGGTAGTTGAGGCAGGGACTATCCCAACATTTAAGAAACACCTTAACCTATGTCCTCTGGTTCTTGATTCCCCTACCTTCTGTTACCTCTGGTAACAGACTCTGTGCATTCACCCTATCTATTCATCCTATCTATTCCCTCATCATTTTATACACCTCTATAAATCATCAATCAGCCGCCTGTGTTCCAAGGAATTAAGTCCTAGCCTGCCCAACCTCTCCCTGTAGCACGCAACCTTGAGTTCGGACATCGTCGTAAATCTTCTCTGCACTCTTTCCAGTTAATTGACATCCTTCCAATAGCAGGGTGAACAAAACTGAACACAGTACAGCAAGTGTGGCCTCACCTTAGTGGTATCACCATAGAGCCAACCAGCGCGGAAACAAGCAACAATGCTGACCAAGGTGCCCCATCTATGCTGGTCCCATGAACCTGAGATCAACCCGTATCCCTCTAAACCTTTCCTATCCTTGTACCTCTCCGATTGTTGTTATTGTATCCAGCTCGTTCCGCCCTCCCACCCCACTCCATGTGGAAACATTCCCCTCACCCTCCCCCCCAGGTCTAAACTCATGGTTTGAAAATCCAAAAACGTGCAGATGCTGAAAACGTGAAATAAAAAGAAATGGTTTTGAAAACACTCAGCTGGTCAGGCAGCATCTGTCGAGACAGAAACGGTCGATGTTTTCGGTCCAGGACCCTTATTCAGAACTAGGATTCAAGAACTAGAAGACAGAAAGATGACTTGTTGCTCTGTTACCTAATTCTGATCTCCAACTGGTGGCGCAGCGGTAGAGTTGCTGCCTCGCAGCGTCAGAGACCCGGGTTCGATCCTGACTACGGGTGCTGTCTGTGCGGAGTTTGCACGTTCTCCCTGTGACTGTGTGGGGTTTTTTCCGGGTGCTCCGGTGTCCTCCCACACCCCAAAGACGTCCCACCTCTCCCTGTAGCTGAAACCCTCTAACCCGGGAATCATTCTGGTAAACCTCCTCTGCACCCTTTCCAAAGCTTCCATGTCTATCCTGTTATGGGCCGACCAGAAGTGTGAGCAATGCTCCCAATGCAGCCTGACTAAAGTCTGTAAAGTCTGACCAAAGTCTGTAAAGCTGATCACGACTTCCTGACTTTTTTTTTCAATGTTCCCAGCAATGAAGGCAAGTATCCCATATGCCTCCTTTACCACACTATCTACTTGTGCTGCCACCTACAGGGAGATATGGACTTGGACTCCAAGATCCCTCTGCACATCAATGCTGCTCAGGGTCATGCCATTGACTGTAGACAGAGTGGTAAAGAAGGCAAAGGGAATGTTTGCTTTCATAGGTCGGGGCATTGAGTCTATGTGTCAGAGGTCGTGATGCAGCTATAGAGGACATTGGTTAGGCCACATTTGGAGAGTTGCGAGGAGCTCCCTTGGAGATGTTGGCAGCACCGGAGTGAGGAGAGGATCGGTGCTGATGGGGCTGGGGTCTCGGAGATGCTCTGGGGGTCCGAGGTCGGCTGCGGGAGGTGCCCTGGGGCACGGAGGCTGAGCGGGGGGCGGTGGGAGGCGAGGGGTCGAGGTATTGGCGGAGTGGGCAGCTGGAGGCCCCAGCAGCAGCCTGGGGCTTTATTAGCTGACCTATCCATGTTCTCCAGAGGTGCAGCCTGACCCGTCAAGTTACTCCAGCACTTTGTGTCTTTTTTTGTAAACCAGCATCTGCAGTTTCTCATAACTACAACCATTGAGTTTTGGTTGCCCGGTTACAGGAAGGAGGGGGAGGCCTTGGAGACAGTGCAGAAGAGGTTTACCCGAATGATGTGCAGGAAGGAACTGCAGATGCTTGTTTAAAGTAAAGATAGACACAAAAAGCTGGAGTAACTCAACTGGTCAGTCAGCATCTCTGGAGAAAAGGTATCTGTGATGTTTCGGGTTGAGACCCTTCTTCAGACGATGCCTGGATTAAGGAATATAGAAACATAGAAACATAGAAATTAGGTGCAGGAGTAGGCCATTCAGCCCTTCGAGCCTGCACCGCCATTCAATATGATCATGGCTGATCATCCAACTCAGTATCCCGTACCTGCCTTCTCTCCATACCCTCTGATCCCCTTAGCCACAAGGGCCACATCTAACTCCCTCTTAAATATAGCCAATGAACTGGCCTTGACTACCCTCTGTGGCAGGGAGTTCCAGAGAGAGATTATATAAAATGATGGATGACATAGATGGCACTACACAGATGGGGGTGGGCACGTGGAACCCACTGCCAGGGTTGGTGGTGGTGGCAGATATGATGGTGGCGATTAACTCCCACATCCCAAAGATGAGCGTGTTTGAAGGTTAACTGACCCTCTGTACCCATAATGTATAGGTCAGTTTAATATAGAACAATACATCACAGGAAAAGGCTGTTCGGCCCACAATATCCATGCCCAGCAAGATGCCAAGTTAAACCAATCTCCTCTGCCTGCACATAATTTAGCCCAGCATAACTTTGGGCTTTAGACGTTCGAGATACAGAGCGGATACAGGCCCTTCAGCCCACCGACACTACGGACAATTTATAATTTTACCAATGTAAATTAACCTACGAACCTGCACATCTTTGGCTCGTGGGAGGAAACGGGAGCACCTGGAGAAAACCCACGTGGTCGCAGGGAGAACATACAAACTCTGTGCAGTCAACACCCCTGATCAGGATCGAACCCGGGTCACTGGCGCTGTGAGGCAGCAATTCTACCGACGTGCCACTGGGCCGCTCAAAATGTTGCACTTTTGTACTGATCTAGGATTGTGCTTATCTATAGTGTGATTTTACTGGATTGTTTGCAAAACAAAGAACTTCAATGCACAGAGGTGCATTTGAGAATAGTATCCTCATCATCAGTGGTGGGATTCGAACCTGCGCTCTCTGAGTGAGGTGTCCGGTGTGGAAGACCTACAGGGGCAGAGAGCCAACAGCAGCTTCACCGCTGGTCCCCTGCTGCCCTCTGCTGGCCACTGCAACATTAACAGAACCTCTCTGATTTGCACAATGCATGATAATGCACAAGGTTGGGGGCTGGTGAGTGAGAAAAGTCGGCCCTTCAAGCCTCCTCTGCCCTTTAATGAAATCATGGTTGACTTCACCATCTTAGGCCTCTGCAGGGTCAAAGGACAGTCAGGATCGGGTCGGCGCAGTGATGCAGCGGGTAGAACCGTTACCTTACTGAGCCACAGACCTGGGTTCGATCCTGACTGTGTGGAGTTTGCACATTCTCCCTGTGACCCACCACCCACTGTGTAATAAAACTTGCCCCGTCCATCTCCTTTAAACTTTGTCCCTCTCTCATTAAAGCTCTGCCCTTTAGTGTTGGACATTTCCATCCCGGCAAAAAGGTTCTGACAATCTACCCTATCTATGTCCCTCATTATTTAACATACTCCTATCAAGTCTTCCTGTAACCTCTGGCATTCCAGAGAAGACAGTCCCTATTTGATGGAAATCTGTGGAGAATGGGAAAATCTGTGGAGAGGGGCAATGGAAATGCTCTGAGTGCCAGCATCGGTTCAATGGGCCAAACAGCCTCCTTCTATGTCATAGGTAATGAAGGAAAATGAACTTGTTTCAATTCCTGCTGCCGTTGTTGGGCGGGAAACTGGACTGGTGCTGGACCAAGGGTGGTGGGTGCCAGGAATGTGCTGCCGGGGGTAGGTGGTGGAGGCAGATACGGTAGTGGTGTTTAATGCTTTTAGATAGGCACATGGATATGCAAGGAATAGAGGGATATGGGTTGTGTGCAGGTAGTTAAAAGTTGGTCTTGGCATCATGTTCGGCACAGACATTGTGGGCTGAAGGGCCTGTTCCTCTGCATTTTCCGGGCAACTGAGGTTTGGTCTGGGCATCTAGCTCGGCAGCTGGGGACAGGACCCTGGCCCGGGATGGTCAACCCGACCGTGGGATTCACCAGAGGGCACCAACAACATCCAACACAAGGGGGCAGGCACGCTGCACAGAGCAGAGGCTGGGACAGGAGCGGAGGGAAGGCGAGAGTGGGAGGGAGGGAAAGGAGAGAGGAAGAATCACGGTGAGGAAAGTGGGAAAGAGAGAAAGAGAGAAAGAAAGAATCTCCGCACCCCCCCCTCTTCTCTCTCTCTCTCTCTCTCTCTCTCTCTTACTCTCTCTCTCTCTTCTCTCTCTCTCTCGCTCTCTCTCGCTCCTCTCTCTCTCCCCTCTCCTCTCTCCTCTCTCCCTCTCTTCTCTCTCTGCTCTCTCCCGCTCTCCCTCCTTTCTCCTCCCTCCACTCCCCTCCCTCCCTCCCTCCCTCCCCTCCCTCCCGCCCTCCCTCCCTCCCTCCCTCCCTCCCTCCCCTCCCGCCTCCCTCCCTCCCTCCCTCCCTCCCTCCTTCCGTCTATCGCTTCTCCTAGCAGCCCTCAAAATATATCGAACTCTCCTAGTTATGCTCATGAATCTTCTCAAAAACCTTCCACCTGCCCCTCTATTCACACTCTGCCCCTCACTCGCCTCACCGATCACTTCTGCCCACAGGGCAAGATGGAAGGAAGTTAACCTCAACTACCAGGGACTGACTAGGGACAACCACACCGATCAGGGGCAGTAGTCGACCACGGCCCCTTCAGAAACCCCTGCCCCTTAATAAGGTATTGCTATTGATATTGGTTTGTTATCTGTGAGTCCAGATGTGAGTGCGTTATAGGAAAGCACATACCACCAGGTTCAAGAACATCTTCTTCCATAAACTAGGGTGCATTCTCGATCTTCCAACCTACATCACTACATACCCTGCACTTTTTCTCTGTAACTGTAACCCTAGAACATTGTAATAACACTACATTTTTTTCCCAATCAGGTATTTTTCTCTTTGCACTGCCTGTTGAAGTTGTGCATGGTTTGGCTGTACTCATGTACGGCATGACTTGACTGGATAGCATAGAAAATATTTTTTTCCCACTGTAGCTCAGTACATGTGACAATAATAAACCGATACTAATACCAGTTGGCAGCACGGTGGCGCAGAGGCAGGGCTGCTGCCTCAAAGTGCCAGAGACCCCGGTTCGATCCTGACCTTGGGTGCTGTCTGTACAAACTTTGCACGTTCACCCTTTAACCAAGTGGGTTTTCTCTGGGTGCTCTGGTTTCCTCCCACACTCCAGGTTTGTAAGTTCATTGTAAATCTGTAAATTGTAAATTGTCCCCAGTGTGTGGGATAGTGCTGGTGTGCCGGGGTGATCGCTGGTCGGCACGGACTCGGTTGGCCGAAGGGCCTGTTTCCAGGCTGCATCTCTGAAGTCTCGAGTCTACTAACAACCAATACCAATTGATCACTGTGCCTCCCAGGGCAAGGTCACCGGTCACAGGAGACCAAAAGAATGAGCAAAGTTTTGCATTGATCTTCAGGGCCATGAAAACAGACACTATCCTATTTCAGACAAGTGGTCAGTCAGTAACCCAGCCCTGATGGAATGGGTTACTGGTGCTGTTCACACAGTGTGTTATAGCATGGATGACAGTTCATGCATTGCTCTTGTAAACAGGTCATTAATTAGGCTTCCCTGCTCCTGGGACGTGCCCGGGGCTTGGAGCCGATCCCCGGGGTGAGGCCGCGAGCTCGCTTCCGTACGAGGGAGGGAACGTGGACGGGAGAGGCACGGAGAGAGGTGGGGGGGGTCACGGGGCTATGGTCGAGGACACCATCATAAGGTCATATGGGATAGGAGCAGAATTAGGCCACTCGGCCCCATCAAGTCTACTCCGCCATTCAATCACGCCTGATCTGTCTCTTCCCTCCTAACCCTATTCTCCTGCCTTCTCCCCATAACCTCAGGCACCCATGCTGCTCAAGAAATTAGGGTCCCCCCCGCATCCTGGGACTGATGGTCTGGGATTGTGGAGCTCTGACACAGAGAGGATGCTGTGAGGAAGGTGTGGGGGGGGAAGGTGTGGGGGGGTGGGAAC